>NW_012119043.1:4219520-4242093 GCF_000951035.1 Colobus angolensis palliatus | reverse complement strand
GTCTCGATCTCCTGACCTCGTGATCCGCCCGTCTCAGCCTCCCAAAGTGCTGGGATTACAGGCTTGAGCCACCACGCCCGGCCAAGACAGCCTGTTTTCAAAAGCTTACTTTCTAGTGATAGATATGGACAAACACACAATAATAGCTAAGTGGTAGATACTCCAGTAGAGTCTACTGGCCTACTAGAGTAATGGAGGGTCTAAGTAATGGAGTACTGGAGGACCTAAAGGAAAAGAAGTATTTTAACTCTGCCTGGAAGATCCAGGGAAAGTTTATTGGAGCAAGAACCCACTACGTTTTGAAGGCTGAACAGCAGGTCAGCAGAGACACTAGTGCATCAGGTCAGAGGACGTGGTGTGGGTAGCGGTGCTGCTACAAACAGATCCTAAGCTTTTCTAGGAAACTACAGGTGCATCTTGCGGTTAGAGGTCCATTGAGGTTGTGCTAACACACAGAAGTGAGGAGGGGAACACCAGAAGTCCTCCTGGCATGAGGCAATGAGGTAGAAATGTAGACAAAGGCCATGTCAAGAACGGCAGTGGTTTTGAATTTAGGGTGCCATCGACAATTGGTAAGTCATGGAAGTAGTATTGTGTTTTACCCTTTAAATGGAAGAAATAAGAAGATTCCTCCCCACCCTCAATAAAATAACCCAACCCCTCTCAACCTCTCATAATAGATTATCTGGGTTCAACAAAATAAATAGCTTGAAATGAAGCAAAACACCTGGAAAATGTATTTTGTAGCTAATCAAAATAGAAATTCACTAAATACTGGTGAAGAGATTTCACTTGAAGCAAGATTAAGATTAAGCTCCACTGGTAGTAAGAGGCCTACGGTGATCACACCTAGGGCTGTGAGCTTCAGGTGGAGTGGTATAGTTGTTTAGGGGGATGATATTTCTGTGGAAAGTAGCAGCTTAGGATTTGCTTGACCCCATGAGCTACAGAAATGAATTGTTGCTTGCCCAACTATTTCTGCAGAAAGCAACATAAGGGGCTTTTTTTGTCTCCCACTTCTGATGGGCTCCTCTCACTGGAAGAGCGGACATCAGTGATTTATCTTCAAAGATCGGTGTTTTCATGCAGTGTGTTCAGTAACTCCAGAGTTAAGGGATACTGAAGACCAGGAGAGTAGGCTTGACTTTTTATATTGCAAGTGTGTGTGTGTGTGTGTGTGTGTGTGTGTGTGGGTGTTTAGTTTGCTGACTTAATTTTTTTAAATTTATTTTTATTGACATAATTTACATATCATAAAATCCACTACTTTAAGTGTATAAGTCAGCATCTTTTAGTATAATCACAGAGTTATGCAAGCATCACCTTTATCTAATTCTGGAACACTTACTGGTTTACTTTTTTTCTACAAGCCTTTAGTATTTTCATGTTGTCCAATTTATTTGGTATTAAGAGGTGGAGGAGAATTATAAAGAAAATAGAGTGGAAGAAAGGTGCAGTGTTAGGTATTCATGAATTCAAAGTACTTTGCACATCTATCTCACTTGATCATGTCTTCCAACAAGGGTGATAGCTGTTACTGTCCCACTTGACATATGACAAGAATCCAGGTGTCAGAGGTGTTTTGTGACGTACCCAAGGACACTAGCTCGTAAAGGCCAGAATCCAATCCAGGGTTTGTCTGACTGCAGAGTCAAAGCTTTGTTCACCATGAGGATCTTTCTTCTTTTTCCCTTTCAAAAATATCATGATCTCTTAGGACATGGCATAGACGATGTAGTCTCGTTTATATCCTGGAATGTGTCAGCCAAAAGTGGCTCTGGAGATGATCTTGCCCACAGGTCTTCCTTTCCACCTCCATGATCTTGGAACTCATTAGCAATGGGTGAGTGGGTGGAAGGTAGAGAGAAGAGAGGAAGTGGGAATAAAAAGAAAGGGCTTTGGGCCCCCAATCCAGTTTCAACCACATCAAAATAATGGCTCTCCAGATATGGCATGTCCTAATCCCATGAATCTGTGAATGTTGTGTGACAGGGCGAAAGGAACTCTGCAAAAATGAGTAGGTTGAGTCTTGAGATAGAAGAGTTATCTTGGATTATCCAGGTTAACCCAATATAATCACAAGCCTCTTTAAAAGAGGAAGGTGGATGGCAGGTAGGTCAAATACACAGGTGATGTGATTACAGAAGGAGAGAGAGAAACACAAAGAGAAATTGGATGATGGAGGAAGGGGCTATCAGCCAAAGAATGCAGGTGGCCCTTGAAAACTGGAAAATAGATGTTCTCTTAGAACAAGGGTCCCCAGATCCCGTATCATGGACTGGTACTTGTGCATGGCCTGTTAGAAACCCAGCCACACAGCAGGAGGTGAGTGGTGAGAAGGTGAGTGGAGCTTCATCTGTATTTACAGCTGCTCCCCATTGCTCATATTACTATTGCCTGAGCTCTGCCTTCTGTAAGATCAGCTGTAGCATTAGTTTCTTATGGGGGACAAACCCTACTGTGACCTGCATGTGGAAGGGATCTAGGGTGCGTGCTCTTTATGAGAATCTAAAGTTTGATGATCTGTCACTGTTTCCCATCACCGCCAGATAGGACCATCTAGTTGCAGGAAAACAAGCTCAGAGATCCCACTGAGTCTGCATTATAGTGAGTTGTAGAATTATTTCATTATATATTACAATGTAATGATAACAGAAGCAAAGTGCACAATAAAGGTAATGCACTTGAATCATCCCAAAACCACCCACAGCTCCCTGTCCATGGAAAAATTGTCTTCCACGAAACCAGTCCCTGGTGCAAAAAAGGTTGAGGACCACTGCCCTAGAATCTCCGGATGGGGCGCGGCTCTGTGTTCCATTTTGGACTTCTGACTTCCAGAACTATTCAATAATAAGCATGTATTGTTTTAAGCCACTGGGTTTGTGGTAATTTGTTACCATAGCAATAAGAAAGTACAATGCAGCATATATGTAATATTTATTTTAAGGAAAAAATACGCTTCAAAATACGACTTTATGTCCAACATTCTTTTCAGTAGTAATGATAATTATAGACAACTGTGGCGGCTAGCGCTGTGTTAAGGCTACTAAGAAACTTCACATGCTTTGTCTGATTCACTTGACATTTCTGGAATGCCCACCACATGCTGCGGGCACAGCAGTCACCAGCACAGGGTGCTACCTACCCTCTAGGCATTTTCTTTCTGTGCTTTCTGTTATAACTTCACTGGACTATGTATGCCCTGAATCAGAGCTGAGGTAAATGTGCATCAGGGTGACTTCAAGAGTGGGAGAATGACAAAGAAAATTCTTGCAACTGACATTATGCCACCATCTGCCTGCCTGAACTTTTTTTTTTTTTCTTTTTTTTGAGAAGGTGTCTCGCTCTGTCACCCAGGCTGGAGTGCAGTGGCACGATCTCGGCTCACTGCAACCTCTGCCTCCCAGGTTTAAGTGATTCTCCTGTCTCAGCCTCCTGAGTTGCTGGGACTACAGGCATGAGCCACCACACCCAGCTAATTTTGCATTTTTAGTAGAGATGGGCTTTCACCATGTTGATCAGGCTGGTCTCGAACTCCTGACTTCAGGTGATCTACTGGCCTCAGCCTCCCAAAGTGCTGGGATTACAGGCATGAGCCACTGAGACTGGCCGCCTGAACTCTTCAAGAAAAGTAAAGGAATGGAGAGATGAATATTTATTACTGAACAATAGGAGGGAAAGACTTCAGTGGAAACATACTGCCCACCACCCTGCTCCTGGATTTGATGTGCAAATGGGCCAGCATGGCAGGAAGGGTGGCATCTGGCCCTCTCCGGATGGCTCAGCCACCTCAGTTGGGTGCAGCAGCTTCTCTTCATATTGTCTCTCTTTTGTTCCCAGGCTGAAGTCATCTTAGGGAGGCAGGACACTGGGCCAAGCCTAGGTCCTTATCCCTGAAGGAGGAGCTGGTTCTTCCAGTGTGCTTAGCACCCTGCCTGCATCCTCCTAAAAGTGCACTCAACAAATCCTGATACTGAAGCTATTTTATCAGTTTCTGAAGGCTACTTATATGGCTAGGAAATCAGCAAAGAACAATGAGGGAAAGGAGAAATAATATCCTTGCCATTTAAAATAGAAAAACCAAAACAAGTTTATTTACGTAATAAGCCAAATAAGAGCTTTCAAGGAGGTCTCATAAATGTTAAGGGCTATGTAGAAACTTAGGAAAACTCTAAGCTTTTTGGCATTTCAGGAAAAGTCTAACTTATTACCACCCTTGACCTCCATCCGTCAGAAAAATGGAGCAAAAGCTAAAGTTATTCATCACAAACACCTTAATGATGCACTGAGAAACTCAAATATCTTTTACACTTTGATCTAATAATTCTACTTCTAGGATGTGTAAATATATAAAGAAATTCACTGTAGCATTATTTATAATAGAAATAAATCCGGGGAGAATTATGTGTACACAAGAGGTAAATGGTTAAATAAATTATAATGTGTTAACATGATGGTATCTTACAGACCATTAAAATTATTTCATGAAGACTGTTTAATACATATGTATAATATAATTTTAATTGATGAAAAAGTAATATGCAGAACTTTATACACCAAGCATGGCAAATCAATTTCATTCTTCATGCCATCACCAATTGGTTGGTAACAGCTGCTCAGAATTCTGTGCTGAAAAGCATTTCTCAGGTCTTGTGTGCACCCAGCAGAAATGATTAGCAAGGTCTTTGTGGGCATAAGAAGGAGAACCATCACACCTGTGCTAGTAACTTGCCATGCCAGGTGTATTCAGAATAATTTCTACTATGACACACACAATATGCATTTATACACTTGAGTATTATAATGAAGCGGAGAGGGGAAACAAAAGAACTGAGCAAAACGCAAAACTCTGTTCCAGCCAGGTGCAGTGGCTTATGCCTGTAATTCTAGTATTTTGGGAGGCCAAGGCGGGCGGATCGCCTGAGGTCAGGGGTTCAAGACCAACCTGGCCAACACGGCGAAACTCTGCCTCTACTAAAAATACAAAAATTAGCCGGGTGTGGTGGCACATGCCTGTAACTCCAGTTACTCTGGAGGCTGAGGCAGGAAGATCACTTGAACACAGGAGGCAGAGGTTGCAGTGCGCCAAGATCGCGCCACTGCACTCCAGGCTGGGCGACAGAGTGAGACCCATCGCAAAAAACAAAGAAACAAAAAACAACTCTGTTGCTATTATAAGCAAAAAAGCATGACTTGTTTACTTATGACTAAGGATTTCCAAGGCTTCCATCTAAATGGATTCCTTGGATTAAATGAGGTCACTTAAAGACACATATAGATTTCACACCCACTAGAACAGCTATAATCCACAAGACTGACAATAACAAGTATTGGCGAGAAGGTGGAGAAACAGGAACCATCATATATTGCTGGTGGGAATGTAAAATAATTTAGCCACTTTGCAAAACAGTTTGATAATTTCCTAACAAGGTAAACATCAATGTATCCAACGACTCAGCAATTTCTAGGTATTTACTCTGGTGTATTTTAATCTAGAGAAATGAAAACATGTGTCTGCACAAAGACTAACACATGAATAATCTGAGCAGCATAATTCATAACTCAAAATTGGAAATAACCCTGATGTCCATCAGTGGATCAACTAATAAGCAAAATATGGTACTGCCATACAATGGATTATTATTCAGCCATGAAAGGGAAGTAAGTTCTGGTACACGAACCCTAGTAACATTGAGCAAAGTAACCCAGACACAAAAGACGACTACTGTATTGTACCATTTATATAAAATTCCTCATAAAAGACAATCAGAAATAGAAAATAGAGGAGTGGTTACCTGAAGCTAGAATGGAAGTGGGGATTAACAGAAGGATCTTATTGGGGTGATGAAAATGCTCTGAAACAGAATTATGGTGATGATTGCAAAATTCACTAAGTTTTCTAAAAACGATTGAGCTAGACAGCTTAAAAAGGTTATTTAATGGTATATAAGTATACCCCGATAAAGTTGTCAAAATATCTAAATGGGCCAGCTATGGTGGCTCACACCTGTAACCTCAGCACCTTGGGAGGCTGAGGTTAGGGGTTCAAGACCAGCCTGCTTAACATGGTGAAACCCCCTCTCTACTCAAAGTACAAAAATCAGCCAAGTGTGATCTTGCATGCCTGTAATCCCAGCTACTTGGGAGGCTGAGGCAGGAGCATCCCTTGAACCCAGGAGGCGGGAGTTTCAGTGAGCTGAAATCGTGAGTGAGATCATGTCATTGTACTCCAGCCTGGGCAGCAGAACAAGACTACAACTCAAGAAAAGAATAAACAACAAATATATATATATATATATATACAGACACATACATATGTGTGTGTGTGTGGGTGTGTGTGTGTATGGAGGGAGAAAGGGACAGAGAGAGAACACAACAGAATGTTGTCAATGCCAGTCAGTGACTGTTTCTTGGTGGTAGACTAGTGAAATGGGATTATAGAAGATCATTTCTTCTTTGTTTTCCTTGTTTCTATTTGAACATACTTTTTTTTTTAACTTTAAGTCCAGGGACACATGTGTAGGTTTGTTATACAGGTAAACTTGTGTCACAAGGATTTGTCGTACAGATTTATTTCAGCACCCAGGTATTAAACGTGGTACCCATTAGTTATTTTTCCTGATCCTCTCCCTCCTCCCACCTCTCATCCTCCGAAAGACCCCAGGGTATGTTGTTCCCTCTCTATGTATCCATGTGTTCTCATCATTTAACTCCCATTTATAAGTAAGAACATGCGGTATTTGGTTTTCTTGAACGCACTTTTTTTTTTTTTTTTGATAATCAGAGGGAAAACTGCCATCATCATCTATACCCCATCAAACCTCTGTTAGAATCAGCAAATCTCTGGGATAGAGAATAATAACTTCCTACCCTCATCTTGATTCCCAAAGGGTGATACAATTAGACCAACCAGCCAAGGACACTTTGGTGGATGCCCTCAGTACATGCAAGTGAAGTTGAAGGTCCTATTCCTGGCATGTATCTCTCACGACTCCCCTAATAATCAGATGAAGCATTTCACCTTTTGAATGCTTATTTTCCAAGCTTCCAATTTTCTAAGGCCATGGCCTCCAGGTCTTATACGAAGCGTGTAGACATGCTTCATGCTTGAGAAAAATTGTGCTGTTGCTATGTAAGGTCAAGACTGTGCACCTGTTCAAATCCTCTAGAGCCCCCAGAGAAATAGCCCTGCCAAGGTTTTCTCGACATCTCAGACTTCATGTGTTAGAATTGCTCGTAGTGTCTGGCACGATATTTTAAAGCTGTTCTGCAGGTGAAGGCCCTTACTTAGAAAGAGGCCATTTTTCTACTTGCATTGGAAAAATGTCACACAATACACAAGTTTCTCGCCTTATTACATTCTCTGGAAACTGTAGAGAGGAGTTACATATCAATGAGGTGGGTAAAACTTAGGCCGTTGAATAATAAAGCAAATAATAATAAGTGTTATCACTGAATGCTTACTGCATGTCAGGCACTGTGTTAAATGTTTTACATACTGTATCTTACTTCATCTAACCCTCATTATAATTCATTATTAAGGAAATGGGCTCAGTCAGAAGAAATGACTCGGTGAGTAAAGTGCAGAGATGCCAAGTTTAGCATCTAGATCTCTTATCCTAAAGTCAGTGCTTTTGTTTTTATTTTAACCCTGCACTGCCATTATTATTTGCACTTAGACACATAGGCAGGTACTCACCTAAGTTAGAAATCAGATAAAATCAAGATAAGTAATAATCAACACAAAAATGTTAATTTAAATTCCTTTTGAGAAAATGACTCAAGGGATTATCTGCAAATGTGTGGTTAGCAGGAATTGAGAATGTTCTCATCCTAAGTGATCAGGTTTGCAAGACTTCTCTAGTAGAAAGCTTTTCATCAGAGTAAAACATCAACACTACATCCTGGTATGAAGGGTGGTCAAGGTCAGCAAGAGAAGGTTTATAAGGATATTGATGCTCTGGTATGAAAAAACCTAGAAGATTCTGGAATTCATGTATAGGTGTGATTGTCCAGTGGTCACATAGTGAAATCTTTTGTTTCCTGAAATTAATGTTTGTTCCATTGTTTTGATACCCTTTGTTTACAGTAGACCAGATCTCCACTCCTGAGGAGAGAATGGTCACCAAGAAAAAAATATTTGGGGATTTCATTCTATGCTTTGCAAAAGGAAAAGAAATCTTGGACCCCTAAAATCACTAAGGCAAAGGGAAGTCAAGCAGGGAACTGAGTCAAGCAAACCTGCCTCCATTTTATTGCTAAATAAGATAGCCACAAAGCTATATACCTCCCTCACAATTTGCCCACAGTGAAATTCCATGTGGACAAAAGACAGACAGAACTCCAAGTCATCCCTCTGCTCACCTGAAACAAATGCACATCTGATTGCTTCCTCTGCCCTGTTTTTTCACTAACCCAGACTAAGGCATAAGTGACTATTCCTCTACCTTCCTCTCACATTTAAATTGTGTATTCAGTAAAAGGTTCATCAGAGACTCAAAGGAATGCAACCATTTATCCCTTATTTACCTATGACCTGGAAACCCCTTCCCTGCCTCGAGTTGTCCCGCCCTTCCGGACCCAACTAATGGACATCATGTATTGATTGATGTGTCATGTCTCCCTGAAATGTCTAAATCCAGGCTGTGACCCAACCACCTGTGCCTCAACCCAGACAGAGGAGGGGATTTGTTACAGGAAAGGGGTCACGATCCAGACACCAAGTGAGAGTTCTTGGATATTGCCCAAGAAAGAACTCAGGGTGAGTCCATAAAGTGAAAGCAAGCTTATTAGGAAAGTAAAGGAATAAGATAATGGCAACTTCACAGACAGAGCAGCCCTGAGGGCTGCTGGTTGCCCATTTTTACAGTTATTTCTTGATGATATGCATGCCTCCCCTTTTGGACCATATAGGTCCAAATGTTGCCATGGCATCTTCCTAACGTTGCCATGGCATCTGTAAAGTGTCATGGTGCTGGTGGGAGTGTAGCGGTGAGGACGACCAGAGGTCACTCTTGTGGCCATCTTGGTTTTGGTGGGTTCAGGCCAGCTTCTTTATTGCAACCTGTTTTATCAGCAAGGCCTTTATGACCTGTATCTTGTGCTGACCTCCTATCTCAGCCTGTGCCTTAAAATGCTTTAACTGTCTGGGAATGCAGCCCAGTAGGTCTCAGCCTCATTTTACTCAGCCTTATTCAAGAAGTTGTTTTGGTTCACATACCTGTGACAGATTCAAGGGCAGAGACCACCTGGGGATTATTTCCTCGGTGAAACTGGGGGAGGCAGCTGGCCTCACACAGAGGTTCATATCATGGCCTCCTTTGACATCAGGAGAGGAGGAAATACACCAGAAAGGCTTAGAGAAGCCTACTGAGCTTGCTGTGGTCCCAAGAGAAGAGCAGAAAGAGCTGGGAGACAGATGCTCTAAGAGGCAGCAACTTTGGGACAGTCAAGGCACAAAGTAACCTGAAGCCTATGGACCAGATGGAAAATATCTACAACGCAATTTCCAATTAAGGTCAATGCATACAGGTGGCACTGGTAGGAGATGCATACAGTTGGTCAGTAGTAGTAACAATCATCCCAGCAAATTCTAGAGTGGATAGACAATGATAAATGCACAAGAAAAGTTATCTTTCCTAAGCAGTGTTAAAAATACCCTTTGTGATGTATATGAAACTCTATCAAGAACACATAGGAGCAACCCTGAGTGAGTCTGAAAAAAAATTGATTTAACTGAGGTTATCTTAAAGTGATTTGCTTACTTGTTTATTTATTATTTATTTTTCAAGACACAGTCTCACTCTGTCACCCAATCCTAGCTCACGGCAGTCTTAACCTCCTGGGCTCAAGCGATCCTACCATCTCAGCCTCTTGAGTAGATGGGACTACGAGTGCCCACCACCTTCCAGCTAATTAAAACAAATTTCTTTTGTTTATGCTGCTCAGTCTGGTCTCAAACTCCCGGGCTCAAGCAATCCTCCTGTCTTGGCTTCCCAAAGTGTTGGGCTTACGGGGTGAGCCACCACACCCAGCTATCTTAAAGTGATTCAGATTAAGATTCTGCTGCAAGGCAATTTGGAGACTTTTGACAAAAATTAATTTCCATTATTAGAGAAATTGAGATGTATATATTTCCTGCAAATGAATGTGCACTGACAGTATTTAATTGTTAAACCTGTGAGATGATTTTCTTTCGGGTAAAAGACTCTCCTTGGATGAACTTCCGGACAAGTGACCACAATGAATGGGGTTTCTAGGAGGAAGGCAGCTCTTGCAGGGATCCTGGGGAAATGGGGTTTCAAAATTGGGGTGAGAATGAAGGCCCAATTTTGAGTTGTGGCCATTTTTCTGAGACCTTATCTCCACCCCCTATACATTCCGGGAAGGAAGGCGGTAAGAAACCAGCTCTCTCCCAGATTTGCTGTCATGTCTCTCCCTTTGCAACACCAGACAAATGGACCAAGGCTGCATTTGAGACATTAGAAGGATTTTTCTCTTTGGATTTCTGCTTTGCTCTCTTGTATACAAGAAGGATAAATAATGTTGGAACATAATAAAAATGCTTTCAGTCCCCTGAAGCTAAGAAAGCATTTTAATGTAGTGAGTGATATTGCAAAACCTTCTTTATCAAGAAACATGAAGAAAAAGCTTTTCAGATCTGGCTGCATACCAGATCTCTGTGTTAGAGACACCTCCCCAGAGACGGCCGGGGAGAGGCTTGATTGGAAGGTACTGCTCTCATGCCATTTAGCAGCTGAGAGCTCAGGACACAGAGGCACCTGGCTTTTCATGAGCTGCTCCCATTCCCTCTTAAGCCTCATCTCTTGCCACAAATTTACCAGGCCCTCCCACCCCCTGCCCATGCAGGCTAATAAAATTTCTGGTCCCCAAAAACACTGTGCTTCTAATCACCTCTGTATGTTGTCCATTTGGCTTTCTCTGCCTGATATTCCTTTCTCTTTCTTTTCCGTTTCTGATTTATATGTGTGCTTCAAGACTGCTTTTAGATGTTGTCTTCCAGAGAAGTAATTCTCTGAACCCACAGTCTCAGAGTATACCCACTTTGTGTGTGTGTGTGTGTGTGTGTGTGTGTGTGTGTGTGTGATGGGGTTTTGCTCTTGTCGCCCAGGCTGGAGTGCAATGGCATGATCTCAGCTCACTGCAACCTCCACCTCCTGGGTTCAAGCGATTCTCCTGCCTCAGCCTCCTGAGTAGTTGGGATTACAGGCATGTGCCACTTTACCCCTGGCTAATTTTTGTATTTTTAGTAGAGATGGGGTTTCACCATGTTGGCCAAGATGGTCTGGAACTCCCGACCTCAGGTGATGTGCCCGCCTCTGCCTCCCGAAGTGCTGGGATTACAGGCGTGAGTCACCACGCCTGGAGCCCTCTTCTGATATGTGGCCATAAGAACCTTGCTGAAAAAATACTCTATATTCCTTTTTAAAGAACTCTCTTTACACTTCTCGCCTTTTCCCTGGGTGAGACCAGGAGCAATCCATATAAACTAAGATAAGGTGGAGAAGTTTTACCGAAAATTATACCTTAATGAGAAAAGATACAGATATAAGTTGGATCACCCAAGCCAAGAAGTTTTCAGAAAATTCAAGCTGATTCTGATACGGCTCCAATCAGTGGAGCAACACCAGGGTCCTTAGTCTCCCGCGGAAATGGATAAGGTGACACGTGGACGCACGTGGAGTGATTTTAAGGAGCAGAGAGTTTAATAGGCAAGAAAGAAGGAAGCAGCTCCCCTGTACAGAGACAGAGGGAGGGGTGCTCCAAAGCCAGAGAGGAAACCCCGTGTGCGGCAGAAAAGTGTTTGCTTGTGTAAGGAGGCTGGAGGAGGTGGTGTCTGATTTGTATAGGGCTCAGGGGATTGGTTTGACCGTATGCCATTCACGTAGCCTGTGAAAAAACTGGCCCTCCCACCCTAGCCTTTTAATATGCAAATACAGGGTGCCACGATGTTCCACACACGTGGGGAGACGTGGGGGCGGCCATGTTGCTAGACACATGCTGGGGCAAGGGCAAGTAGAGGAGGGTGGGAATTGCCATGTTTGGGTGGACCCAGTTTCTAATGGCCAGTATTTACTTATCAAAGCTTGCTGCCAGGCTCCAAGTGAGGGGCTTTCCTGCTAGACAAGAAACGTTTCTGGAGCTGCTTTAAAAGAAAGAAAAACTTCCCAAGGACACCTTTTCCTCTCTATCTATCTAAAATAATTTCTTAATAACCCCTATAACAATTCCAGCCCGAGCTTCTGATTTCAGAAACCAGGTCTAGCATTCCAGAAGTCAGGTGATCACAGTGGAGCTCTGTGGAGCTCCACTAGCTCCACAGTGGAGGCTAGATGCCTTTACCTCTACTGGTGATAGGAATGACATGTCCCCTAAGCCCCAGTTATGTGGGGATGTCATTTTGCTCTTCTTTCATGTTTAAAGAAAATAACGTCTAACTTCCCATTCAGTGTAAGTTAGAAAACAGCACCCAATATTTCTCTCAATTCAGAGACTGGGTGTCGCAAACTTTTTCTTAAAAGTTTCTCATGTAAGCCCCATTTTTCCAATTAAGTATCAAGCTTAACTACTGTCAATTCTCTTTTCATGGCTGTTGTCGGGAGGTCAAATAGTAACGTCAAAAGAGAATGGGTTTTTGAAGTCAAAGTACTGAATCCAAGGCCGGGCAAATTAGGTAGTATGTTGGCTCTCCAAACTGAATGAGAAGTCAAGAAACAAAATGAAAAAGCAGCAAAATGATCATGGAATTGTACCTTTCCTCTAATGTGGTTATGAAGATTAAATGAATTATATACATGAAGTATTTAGAGCTGTGTTTGGGCATAGCATGCATTTCATATATATTATCTATGGGCACTATAGCTCAGTGCCAAGTGTGGGGCTGGGCACAGGAGAACTCACGTATAAAACATTATTAGAATATTGGGGATAATGGAGTTATATTTACTATTCTAGTATTTAAAGCTCAGCCCAAAGTACTATTGATGAAGTGATTCCCACATAATGAGAATAATAAATACTAAAAAGAAAATGAGTTGAGAACATTCCTCCAAAAGAAAGCCAATTGCTTATTCAATTACTTTTAATTGCTTATTCAGTTTCTATAGATTATGAATGAAGTCTACTTTTCCAAGCACAGTGCTATTCTTATGTTTGCACACATACATAAGTATATGCATTTGTATTTTATTTTTCTTTTAACTGAAGGTAATGGCAGGGATAGTAATGTTCATTGAATTAAGACTCTATTTCTTGATTAAGTGAAGAAAACTTCATGACTTGAAATACAGTCAAAGTAGACACCTACCACCACAGAAAAACAGAAACAAGGATGACTTTTAACAGGTAGGGTGACCTACCACCACAAATAACAGTAACAGGGTGAGTAAAGTCAGTGACTAGAGTCATTGTATTAGTTGACTTTCACACTGCTATAAAGATACTACCAGAGACTGGGTAATTTATAAAGAAAAGAGGTTTAATTGACTCATAGTTCCACATGGCTGGGGAGTCCTCAGGAAACTTACAATCATGGTGGAAGGCAAAGAGGAAGCAAGGCACATCTTACCTGGCAGGAGAGAGAGAGAGAGAGAGAGAGAGAGAACAGGGGAAACTGCCAAACACTTTTAAAGCATCAGGTCTCAGTGAGAACTCACTCACTATCATGAGAACACCATGGCGGAAATCACCTCCATGATGCAATCACCTCCCACCAGGTCCCTCCCTCAACATATCGGGATCTCAATTCAGGTTACAATTCAAGATGAGATTTGGGTGGGGACACGGAGCCAAACCATATCAGTCATCCAAGTCCTAAACTGAGTATAACCTGGCACTTAAAGTTATCTGTTAATATAAAAAGTAACGACAATGACATAATTACATTTAGTGAAAGTTCAGAAATTCTATTATTATTTCAGATTACGAAAACACCACCATTTTAATCAAATGCATAAAATAAAAATAAGAAAGATTTTAAAAGAAAGAAATTTTTCCAAATCCTGTCGCCCATGCAAAATAAGTTTTAATATTTTGTTCTAGATTATTTCTTTTCAGTTTTAACTTTGTGTGTTTATGTGTGTGTGTGTGTTTGTGCATGTGTGTAGTTATAGGTGTGTTTACTATGCGTGAGATCAAATTTTGTATTATTTCAAATTCTGCTTCACTATGGACTGCTGACTCATCGTTCTGCATATCATTTTTATTCTTTGAGATGGAATTTACATGCATAAAATGCACCCATCTTAAGCTTACATTTCATGAGTTTTGCCAAATATATGCACGCATGTAACCACTACAATCTGTATCAAGACATTTTCATAAGCACAAAAATTCCATTGTGACTTTGCTCAGTAAACTCCCCCATTCCCACTCTCTGTCTCAGGCAACCAATGATCTCCATCAGAAGAGATTGTTTGTTTTGGAGTTTCCTATAAATGGATTCATATAGTTGTAGTCTTTTGTGTCTTGATTGTTTCATTCAGCATAATATTTCTTTGTGTGCCAACAGCTCATTTCATTTTTATAGATGTGTAGTATTCCATTCCATGATGTATCACTATTTATGTATCCATATACTTGTTGCTAGATCCTTGGGTTGTTTCTAGTTTTAAGGTGTTATGATGAAGGTGTTACAAACGTTCACATGCATAAGTCTTTTCATTTTTTCCTTTATCTCTCATTTCTTTTGAATGATTTTCCAGGAGTGGAGTTGTTGAGTCATATGGCAAGTTTATGTTTAATTTTATAAAAAACCTCAAAAATGTTTTCCAAATGTACCATTTTACATTATTTGGGAGTTCCAGTTGCTCCATATCCTTGCCAAAAGTTGGTGGTATCCATCTTCTTAATTTTAGCCATTCTAACTGGTATGTAATGGTATTTTATTGTGGTTTGATTTTTTATTTCCCTAATAACTAATGATCTTGAACATTTTTCATGTGCTTAGTGGTAATTCTTACATCTTCTTCAGGGAAGTGTCAAATCTTACTAATATCTGTATACGTATTCTCTCTCTTTACACACACACACATATATCTGTATAGCTTACGACTATGTACTCTACGTGTTAGATGTATATATTTACATGTTAGATGTATATATTTCAAATATTTTTCTCAGTTTGTAACTTGCCTTTTTATTCTGTTAACATTGTCTATTAAAGAGCAGAATATTTTAATTTTTATTGTCTGATTTGTCATTGTTTTGCATTTATAGTTCATGCTTTTTGTGTCCTAAAAAATTCTGTCTACCCTAAAACTTTAAAATATTTTACCACTGAGTATAATGCTAGCTGTATTTGTTGATGGTCTTCATATGGTTATAGAAATCTTCTATTCCTAGTGTGTTAATAGTTCTTTTATTATGAATAAATGTAAAACTTTACCAGATGCTTTTATGAATCTACCGAGATGATTGTATAGGTTGATTACACTGATTAAATTCTGAATGCTTCTTCTAACCTGCGTCTTAGGATGAGACATACTTGGTCATGATTAATTATACTTTTATATAGTGCTGCATTTGATTTTCTGAAATTTTGTTAAGGTTTTTGCATTTATGTTCATGATGAATATTGATAATCTATGGTTTTCTTTCCTTGTTTTATATAAGAGTAATGTTCAGCTCCTAGAATGAGTTGGAAAGTGTTTCATTCGCCTCCATTTTCAGAGGAAAAAAAGTGCAAGGTCAGTATTATTTCTTTCTTTAAGTATTTTGTATTATTCACCAGTAAAAAGTTTTAAATTATGAATCCAACATTTTTATTAGAGATAGTACTATTAATATTATCTGTTTATTCTTGAATCTGATTTGATGATTTATGTCTTTCAAACGCAGTCCATTTCATCTGAGTGGTGAAATTTATAAATTGTTCATAGTATATTCCTTTATTATAGTACTACTATAGTAATATAGTAGGATATTTAGTATATCCCTTTTTTCCCATCTTGATGTTAGCAATTTGTTCCTTATCTATTTTTTTCTTGATTAGTCTAGCTAAATGTTTAATCAGTTTTAGTGCTTTTTTTCCCAAAGAACCAGATTTTGGTTTCACTATTTCTCTTTATTATTTGCCTTGTTTGCAGTTTCATTAATTTCTGCTCTTATTTTTGATATCCTCCTCAAGTCTTTCACTTACTGTGGGATTAATTTGTTCTTCTTTCCCTTTTTAAGATGAAAGCTAAGACATTTTTTCTTTCATAATAAAAGCACATAAAATTACATATTTTCCTCTAAATACTAATTTAACTGCATCCTACAATATATGATAAGCTGTATTTTTATGACTCATAGATCATTTCAAAGTATGTTGTTTAATTTCGAAGTATTTGGGCATTTTCCAAATATCTTTCTGCTATTGATTTATAACCTAATTCCTTTATGGTTAGGAAACATTTTCTATATAATTGAAATCCCTTTAAATGTGTTGAGACTTGTTTTATCATTTAGCTTTTCTTGGGCAAATCTTGGAAAATCTTAACGTCAGAGATACTTCAGCTTTATTCCTAAGTCATGAGCATTTCAGAATCTCCACTGAATGCCCCCAGATCATCCCCAAAGATTCTCAGTATTCTCTGACCACAGCTCAAGCACCTTCCCATCCTATATTATACCTGAAAATTGTTTTGCTTACAATTAGCCTGGTATTCTTCAGCTCATCTTGAGGGCTTTCTCCTCTGCATAGGCGGTCTTGTGCTCAGCAAAGACCCAAAGGGATCCCTATGAAGATTTGTGACTTTCTTTTCCAGTATAGCTCCTTTCTTTCCAAACATGTCCTTTACAACCTCTAGGCTCATCAGCCTCCCCAGATATTTGATGATCTCCATCTGCTCTGCTGGGGTATTTCCGGTTTTTCTCTCTCATGCACCTGATCTAGATATTTCTTCCCTGGAGAAAGCTAGAACTCAGGCCGTGCACGGTGGCTCAAGCCTGTAATCCCAGCACTTTGGGAGGCCCAGACGGGCGGATCACGAGGTCAGGAGATCGAGACCATCCTGGCTAACCCAGTGAAACCCCGTCTCTACTAAAAAACATACACAGAAAAAACTAGCCGGGCGTGGTGGCGGGCGCCTGTAGTCCCAGCTACTCGGGAGGCTGAGGCAGGAGAATGGCGGGAACCCGGGAGGCGGAGCTTGCAGTGAGCTGAGATCCGGCCACTGCACTCCAGCCTGGGCAACAGAGAGAGACTCCGTCTCAAAAAAAAAAAAAAAAAAAAAAAAGCTAGAACTCAATCATATTTTGCCCTTCTGTCAAAAATCCCAGATCTGTATAACCTGTTGTTTGACATCTGAACATGCTTGTGATATGTTCACACACATACACACACACATGCACACACACACAATCATATTATAGTTTTCTTGTTGCTCCCAGTACAGTGGGAGGTTAAAGCTAGTTCTTATTATATTCTCCTGTTCATAAAAGTAGAAGACGGTTTATTTTTACCATGTGATAAGATATTTAGGTTTATGCAGTCTGGGGCTAATATAACATACCCCCAGTGTCATCAGGAGTAAGGCTACCTCTGCATTTCTCTTGTGCTTCCTTAGACTGTGGCTTTCCTCCTCTTGGTCATGATACAACTGCTCTACCTCGAAGCATTCCAGCAGCATTGCAGAAAGGAAGAAATATGGTCCATATCACAAATATTGTTAAAAGCTCTAGAAGAGCTATGGAGTAAACTATGGAATATGTGTACCTTATTTTCATACATTTAGATAGGTCCCAATATTTTGTTATTTGTGAATTTCTTAAAAACTTTGATCCTTAAAATATCTTTTTCTAAATAGAATTCTTGCTATATCCCTCCTCCAAATAGATTATTTTTCCATCGAAGGGATAAGGGTATCCCCAAGAAGTCATCAAGAAATTTAAATTACAACTTCTGAAAGGAGAACTTGACCTAGTTAACAAATATTATTTTGTTTACATATTATTTTATTTTTATTTTTTATTTTATTGCAGTAGTTTTGGGGGAACAAGTGGTTTTTTGTTTCATGGATAAGTTCTTTAGTGGGGACTTCTGAGATTTTGGTGCACCCATCACCTGAGCAGTGTACACTGTACCCAGTGTGTAGTCTTTTGTCCCTCACCCGCCTCCCATCCTGCCCCCATAAAAAGGAACAAATATTATCTTCATGCAAGTAAATGTTCCTTAGAGTTTTTGTTTTAAAAAGAAGACTCAAGGGATTCTTTCTCTTTCCCCCTCTTTTTCTGCTCAATTTGTTTTCTCTTTCAATTTTTCACTCCGTTATTTTCCTTTTAAAATTTTTCTTTTCTTTCCGTCTTCTAGCTCCTCCTGAGTTTTTCTTTCTCTTTCTTCTTCCTCCCTTTACTCTCTTTCTTTCCTCTTTTTCATCTTTCTCTTTTACCCCTTATCCATTTTTTCTTTACTGTACAACTGCATTATATGACATTTCTAGATGGTCATAGTCCTTACACTGAAAACAACATTTAAACATTTTTAAATTTCATTTACCCTTTAATTTTGACTTTGGTTAAATGAAAATATTAAGGCCTTTAAACATAGAATGTCTTAAAAAAAAACCCTAAAATATTTTTTCATAAATGTTTCTTCTGATTTTCAAAATATGTATTATGTTCATAAGAATGTAGCTGTTAAGACTACCTTGTGATGTTAATTTGGTATTGATCTGTATAATGTCAAAACTCGAAACAGATGACAGTGTTATTGATACACCATTTCAAAATGAAGGGGTGTGTGTGTGTATTACAGCACACCCAGGTGTTCTTTGCAAGGTCCCCCGGGGGATTAATAATTTCATAAAACAAGTTCTCTTTTGGAGCCTGGCTTCCTTAAAATTTTACCGTTATTCTCATGTCAAGAGAAGAAGATAGATTTTCATTATGATAGCATGGAATCATTCATAACAAAGGGGTGGGGGGGAAATCCAGGAGATATAAATTAGTGGAAGGTGACCAATCAACCAGGTTTGCCCAGGACTATCCCAGTTTGAGTATGAACATCCCAAATCTGGAGATACTCCCTAGTCTTGGGCAAACTGGGACGGTTTGCCCAAGGTTGGCTGTTATCCCTACATGTCCATGCCCCTTGGGACGTCTCCATCTTAGACCAGCTAGGACAGCTGGTCACTCTAATACAGTGGTCCCCAACCCTTTGGGCACCAGGGACCCGTTTCATGGAAGACAGTTTTTCCACCCATGGGGGTTGGGGGATGGTTTGGGGATGATTTAAATGCATTACATTTATTATGTATTTTATTTCTAGTATTATTACATTGTAATAATATGTAACAAAATTATTATACAACTCACCATCATGTAGAATCAGTGGGAGCCCTGAGTTTGTTTTCATGCAGCCAGACAGTCCCATTTGGGGGTGATGGGAGACAGTGGCAGATCATCAGGCCTTAGATTCTCATAAGGAGCACACAACCTAGATCTTTTGCAGGCACAGTTCACAATAGGGTTCATGCTCCTGTGAGAATTGAATGCTGCCACTGATGTGACAGGAGGCGGAGCTCAGGTGGTAATGTAAGTGATGGGGAGCGGCTGTAAATACAGATGAAGCTTGGCTCGCTCACCCGCCACTCAACTCCTGCTGCGCAGCTGGGTTTCTAACAGGCCACGGACAGTACCAGTCCATGGCCCAGGGGTTGGGGACCCCTGTTTAATGAGTGGGAAAAAGAGGTCTAGTAGGCAGGGCACGGTGGCTCACACCTGTAATCCCAGCACTTTGGGAGGCTGAGGTGGGCGGATCATGAGGTCAGGAGATCGAGACCATCCTGGCTAACGTGGTGAAACCCCATCTCTATTAAAAGTACAAAATATTAGCTGGGCGTGGTGGCGGGCGCTTGTAGTCCCAGCTACTGGGGAGGCTCAGGCAGGAGAATGGCGTGAACCCGGGAGGCGGAGCTTGTAGTGAGCGGAGATTGCACCACTGCTTTCCAGCCCCGGCAACAGAGCAAAACTCCATCTCAAAAAAATAAAAGAAGTCTAGCAGGCCCAAAATGTACGGAAAGTGTGTGAGAGCTGGGTTGTTTCAGCATAGGTAAAATTTCGTGTTGAGTATTTTACAGCTTTTTATGTCATTTAATCATCACAGTTATCTTACATTCTTCTTCTTCTCCTTTATAGTATTCATTCTTAGCCCCACAATAAATGCTCAAAAAAGAGCACATTTACGCAAGCAGGGTTCACCCTCACCAAACCTTCCTGGGAACACATCTGATGCTTTTAGAAGAAAGAAGCTTTTTCTCTTCTTGGTGCCCCAAAGCTCTGATATTATAAGCCTGGACCTCTCTTCAGCTCTTTGTAGAAGCCCTTTTAAAGCACAAGAAAGGAAAGACAGGACTGAATGAGACATTCACCTGGGTAGAGGACAGGAAAGGACTCGAGTAGATGGGAAAAGAAGGAAGGAAACAGGAGAAAAGATACTGATGAGACTGAATCTCTGAACTCCCTGAAGTCAGCGGCATGTCTGGAATTCCAATCACTCTCCCAGTTAATGTTGTCATTATTGCTTCCAGTTAGATTGAGGGGTTTTTTTTGTTTTTTTTTTTTCTGTTTTATCTTAGAGATTAATATTTCCCAAACAATTCACTATCTTTTTTGGGAGGAGATACGAGGTGTGCATCCCAAATCTCTCGTGTCTCATAAGTAGAATTTAAAGATATTGGAAACACTCTGGCGCATACGTGTGCATGTGCTTAACATTTCCATTCTTTTTAATCTATAATGATAATAATAACTCAGTACGGACATTAGAAGTGGCTGCTGTTAAGGTCTGTGATAAGCTTAGCAAGAGATTTGGCTTTCAAAACTTCACCCCAGCCCTTCTTCAGGTTCGAGCCAAGCAGGCATGGTCTTTCCCTCGGATCTTTCTGTCTGAGCGGAGTTTTGGCAGAAGTGCCTCCAATTTGTTTGTTTTTGAGATTTGTGGTCTTGCCTGAGTAAGCCTTAAACAGAAGGAAACCTCTCTCTCAAGGTGAAAAATTACTTTTAAGTTTTCCACTTAGGAAAGCGCGTCTCGGCGCTTCCGCTGGAGAACAGCATGAAGGCTAACCTCGGGGCCTCTGTACCAAGCTAAGACAGCTTTGGGTTGGGTCTGTCTGCAGACAGACATCTCCCTTGTGTTTCTGCTACCTCCCCAACTTACCTCGTTTTTATCTCCCCTGCCCCCCACCCCACCGCCCCCTTGAAGGTCTAAATGACTTTGAAAGCCTTGAGATAAACAGATATCCACTGCGATGCCAATTTGCACCGTTCTTTCCTATTGATTTAACTTGTAATTTATTTCTTTATTTCTGACACATTTCACTTACATTCCCAGGTAAGGGCGAAGTGCTGAAGCTGGAGAACCGTAATTAAATGATCGGGTGTCTGGCAGGCCCAGGGAGGCTGCGAAGCTGCCATTTGTTTCCCTCTTCCTGCGCGGGTTATCCCTAAGAAGACAGAGATGGGAGTGGCAAGAGATGGGGGGGGGGGTAAAGTACTTCTCTTAGAGGCATGGGCAGGCTTTATTTCTGTAAATAATAATCAAAGCAGCTTTTCTTGTTGAATTATGGCAGTTCCCTCAAAGTGCCATGAAATGGTCTATTATTACTCCTTGCATGAGCGCTTCCCTCAGCTGGGAGCTGGGGAGAAACAGGCCCACTGTGTCATCCATAGCAAAGTCTTTAATGAGATGATGGGACATGCAAACTGCACACTGCGCAATATTTTTCTTCCCGACTCAATCTATATTAAGTCGATAGCCCGCTGAAACCCGAGGTTTGGTGCATTTTTTCAATTTAGTTGCTGTCGATGTCTCTGAAAGTGCTGATTCCATCAAACCACCCCTCTCCCACACAGATTTCAATAACTGGAGAAAGAGAAATTCCATTAGCAGGCGATGGCGCTTTAAACAAACAGCATGGCTTCCCTTTTCATCCACTTTACCTCTGATCAGCCTGTCTGCTCGTCAGGAATTATAACAATATGTGAAGCCACCTTCCCAAGGAAAACTGTGAGAGGGCCTTTATGCACTCGTGAAACAGTGGGTGGAATAATTGATGGCAGTGGTTATTTATGAAGCAGATAAACTGTGTTGTAAAAACAAAATACAAAAATATCCCCTAACGGACAAATAACAACGACAAAAAAAAAAAAAAAAAAAAAAAAAAACAATGACAGAAGAGTGGGTTGCCTTGGGTAACACCAAGTCAGGGGTCCTAAAACTTTTCATGTAAAGGGCCAGATAGCAAAGATTTTTTGCATGCAGGATCAATTACATGTTTGTTACATATTCTTTTCTGTTGTTTTTGTTGTTATTCTTGCTGTTATTTTACAACCCCTTAAACACATAAAAAACAAAGCATTCTTAGCTCAGGGACCATCAAAAAAAAAAAATGGCTGTGACTCTGTTTGTCCTTCTCCAAATGACATTTGGTTGGACTTGAACCTTTCTATTAAGTTTCAGGTCGGTGTAAAAAGTGGTTGTGTGTCATTGAGAAATCCCCAGGTTTAAAGGTAGTCTGCTCTGAGCTCAAACTCAACTCTGAGTGTTGCTGGTAGGTTCATCTTGGATTCG
>NW_012119043.1:4192164-4219059 GCF_000951035.1 Colobus angolensis palliatus | reverse complement strand
AAAAAAAAAAAAAAAAAAAGAAATAAGATGGATGCTAATAACACATTACCTATAGAGAGAAACTTGGGAAAAAGTCGTTACATACAAGTTTAGAAAATGTGGACAATTAAAACAGTAGAAGCAGCAAAGGCATTGCTTAGGCCAGGACAAAAAAAGTGCATTTGTTTCAAGAAGGTACAGAAATAATGTCATAAGAATATAACCATGACTGAATCCCCAGAAAGATTAAATGGTGGCCACAAAGGGCATTTGAATGTTGCCAGTCTTTCTGGTTTGATTCAACCTGGGTTTTCAGAATGCTGTGAGCAGAGGGAATTTTCCTAATTCCTGAAAAACGAGATGTAGAAAAAATGGGAGTAAATAAATGGGAGTAAGAAGAAAGGATGAAGCTGGCTGGACATGTGTTGGGTAGACCAAGAGCCTACCCTTGGTCTAATATAACTACATGCACATACATACATTCTGGAGGGCAGTTATTTTATACATACACACACACACACACACACACACACAGATTCAGAAGTAATTTTTTTTTTTTTTCTGAGATGGAGTTTTGCTCTTGTTGCCCAGGCTGGAGTGCAATGGTGTGATCTTGGCTCACTGCAAGCTCCGCCTCCTGAGTTCAAGTGATTCTCCTGCCTTAGCCTCCCTTGTAGCTGGGATTACAGGCACACGCCACCATGCCTGGCTAATTTTGTATTTTTAGTAGAGACGGGGGTTTCTCCATGTTGGTCAGGCTGGACTCGAACTCCCAGCCTCAGGTGATCTGCCCACCTCGGCCTCCCAAAGTTCTGGGATTACAGGCACAAGCCCCCGTGCCCGGCCTAGAAGTAAGTTTTAAATTCCTTTTTGGTCTTCTCTATAGGAAGGTGACTTCTTTGAGGCCAGAAGTATCTGTATCACTGTATCATCATATACACATAACAAGTACTCAGTTAATGCTTAAGGAATTAAAAGATGGTGACACTTTTATTTCTTATTGTTAAGAAAAAAATTGATTTATGAAGAAATAGCGACTGAAGCTTCAGTTGACCTTATAAATAGTAAAACAGGTTACATTAGAGAGGAAGGAGCAACAGAAGTATCATGTATAATGACCAAATGGACAGAAACAGAAACAGTGAAAGGACTGTGGTCATGTTTACATTAGTCACATTATTTTAAAGATGCTGAGAGGCCGGGCGTGGTTGCTTATGCCTGTAATCCCAGCACTTGGGAAGGCCGAGGCAGGTGGATCACCTGAGGTTGGGAGTTTTAGACCAGCCTGGCCAACATGATAAAACCACATCTCTACTAAAAATATAAAAATAGCTGGGCCTTGGGAGGCTGAGGCAGGTGGATCACAAAGTCAGGAGTCTGAGACCAGCCTCACCAAGAGACCAGCCTGGCCAATACGGTGAAACCCCTTCTCTACTAAAAATACAAAAATTAGCCGGGTGTGGTGGTGCATGCCTCTAATCCCAGCTGCTCGGGAGACTGAGGCAGGAGAATTGCTTGAACCTGGGAGGCGGAGGTTGCGGTGAGCTGAGATTGCACCACTGCAGTCCAGCCTGGGTGACAGAGAGACACTCCATATAATAAAATAAAAAATAAATAAAAAATAAAGATGCGGACAAAGCTCTGCGTATTTCTGAAAGCACCAGAATTACACAAACAGCTATCTGACTTGATGACATGCGCAAAAGCCTTATTAATAGTAAATCTTTTTGTTGGGAGTGGTAGAAAGAATATGGAATTTATAGCTCCTAATATGTGTTTCATCCTCTAGCGCTAGGATAAAGCAATTGTGAGAAAATGTTTATTATAGAAGCTAGGTGCTACACACATAAAATTCACTGCGCAATTCTTTTTAACTTTGTCATGCACTTTACATTTTTCTCATTAAATGTATATAAAAAAACTTCCTCCTCTACTTTTAACCATGTGTATTGTTTTCTCTAAAACTTAATTTCATCACTTATGAAATGGAATAACGAGACCTATCTGGCAGGGTCCTCATGAGGATCATCTAAACATTCCACCTTCATGTTCTTGTAAAGGGAAAATCCCTGTGCAAATACTGTTCACAAAATCTGTACTTAGGCAGATCTTTTGTATTAGCTCTACTTTGTAATAGAGAATGCACACACTTAACAGTACAAAAAGGATCTTCTTTTATATTAACTCTATTTTTTAATAGAAAATGTATACATTTGAGAGTACAAAAAGGTTTACAGTAAAGAGAAATTGTCCCTCTGCCTCCAGACTCCCACCATTTCCCTTCCTAGGGGTGATCATAATCTCTCCAAATAGTAGTATTGTAAACTCCTCTTGCATCTGTAGTGATGTCTCTTTTCTTTTTTATTTCTAGTATTATGTACTTGTAATGTGCTTTTTTCTTTCTTCTTAATCAGTTTTGCACGAGTTTTGTCAATTTTATTAGTCTTTCTTAAAAAAATCAATTTTTGTCTTTGTGATCCTCTCTACTGTAATTTTAATTTCTATTTCTTTAATTTTGGCTTTTATCTTTATTTATCTCCTCTTTGTATATCTTCTTTGGGATTATTCTGTTGATGCAGAGTACATTTATTTCATTTACATACACATATACACACATGCATACATATACAGGTTTAGAAGTAATTTTTAAAATTTCTAAATCTGTATTTATTTTAACCAAGTTTAGTAACAGATTTGCAATTTAATTACATTGTAGTTTGAAAAATGTGGTCTGTACAACACCCATTATTTTAAATGTAGTAATGCTTGCTTCATAGCCAGCGCCTAATTACTTATATTGTACCTGTTTCCTGTGTGTCAGGATATAGTACATATACTCCAGTTGCTCTATATATCATTAGATCAAAAGCTTCAACTAGGAATATGGGCATGATGACACCTATTATCTCAGATCTTCACCTAAGAATAAGACAAAACTGTATTTAACATCTTGTTATGTATGCAATGGCTCTTAACACAGAGATGAGTGAAAATTGATATGCAATAAACGTTTGCTGCAATCTTTTTTTTGGACGTGATTTTGATGGATTGATTACTTTTTGGCCTTCTCTGTTGGAAGGTGCCTGCTTTGAGGTCAGGAGTGTCAGTATCACTGTGTCATCATATATACATGACAAGTACTTAGTCAATGCTTGAGGAATTAAAGGAGGGGGACACTTTTATTTCTTCCTGATAAGAAAAAAATTGATTTATGAAAAAAGAGAGATTGAAGCTTTAGCTGACTTTATAGGTTGTAAAATAGGTTATATTAGAATGATCCTAACATTCTCTTTTACTGAATTTCTTTACATATATTAATCAATGGCCCACTCTCAGGTTTGATATATATGAGAACTTCCTGGGATTTTTGTGAGTGGAAAAGATGCTAGTGGGAAGACCAGATATCCTCTGGATGTGTCTGTAAGTTGTGTCAGTACTTTTTGTAGAGATGGGGGCATGGAGATATTTTAGGTCTTCAGCAGAATAGAATAAAGCATTTTACTATCCATTGGTTGTGAAATGTCTTAACCTACTGATTAATGAATCAGATTATCAGATTAAATAAGAGTAGGGGGTCTCTGAGATCTGGAAACCTTATGGCATCCATGGATTTTCCTGCCCACTCAGCTGATGTCACATCTGAGGGTTAACTCAGCCACAAAACCTCATCCTTCCACAACTCAGAGCTACTGCGATAGGGAATAGTGAGGGATGGAAAAAGACACGATGTGTTCTGCATGTATCTGCCCTTCAGTGGAGGAAAAAGAATACAGGATTTGGAATGAGATTACTCTCAGTTTTCCATGTTTCTTATATGAAATGTTTTAATATAATACAGATAATTGCCTGGGTGCTGTGGCTCACACCTATAATCCCAGTGCTTTGGGAGGCCAGACTGGAAAAATTGCTTAAGGCTAAGAGTTTAAGAAAAATCTGCACAAATAGAAAGATCCCACCTCTACAAAAAGTAAAAATAAAAATAAATAAAAATATTAGACAGGGGAGTTGGTACGCACCTGTAGGGTCAACTATTTGGGAGGCTGAAGTGGGAGGATCACTTGAGTCCAGTAATTAGAGGCTGCAATTAGCTATGATCACATCACTGCCACTGCATTTCAGCCTAGGCAAAAGAGCAAGACCCTGGCTCAAGAAAGAAAAAGAAAAAAAGGATAATAGCTGAAATATACAGTATTACATATATCAACTTATTTAATCCTATTAATAACCTCATGCAGTAAGTATTGTCATTTGCCCTAGTTGGTATGTGAAATAAATGAACACAGAGATGTCGAGTGATTTGCCAACGGGTATTGCAGGTGTTGAATAAACTTTAGCTATTGTCACTACAATTGTAACAACTCTGATACAACATCCCTGCTGAAGAGGGGTCTCTTTAATATTTAGTGGGTCGGGGGAGTAGGGGAGACTCTGTCCATGGTATGCAAATAGTTCTGTAGCTGAAGATGCTATCTTCCATAGCAGAGTTAACCCAAGGTGGAACACATTTTGGGGCTGAGTTACTCCTCTTCATTTTATTGGTTGTCTTGGGTAGTGTGCTGGGATCTTGCATGGTTCCTCTTTCCTTACAAAACAATGTTCTCACAGACTTGTCGACTGGAAGGGAACTTAAAGACTGGCAAGTGCAAGGTTCTGAAATCGTGGCTGACCAGTGCCCTATTCATTATAAATGCAGATTCTCTCCGAGGTTGGAGAACATAAGGGTCTCTGCAGAGGAGAAGCCGAGAAAAATCATGGCTCTATTACAACCCAAATCCCATTAAAAACATGCACCAATTGAGGCCCAAGTGGGGGAAATTGTTTTCTCAGGGTCATTTAGTTTGCACTGGCTGATATCAGAATTAGGGCTGACACCTAATGAAAGCTGAATTTATACTTGAAGTACAAATCCTCAATTCACCCATCCATTTCAATGGTGCATCCCAATAAATTATGAATTTAAAACTTCTAAAGATAAAAGCCATGGTAAAAGTAGTTGCTGCTAACTTTGCTTCTTAACTAACCTCTGTTATATGCAGTTTTGTTTTAAAATATTTAGAAGTACAAAAAGAGAGAGAGAGAAAGTTTGTTCTGTGTAAGATGTTTTCAAAAGGAACCTTGAGAAGACTATCAGATGAGAAAAAAAGAATTAGAGAAACCCAAACTCAAGGAAAAAAGCAGGTGATGAAGACCCATATAGGAACTGAAATTATTTTCACGCTTATTTATAACCATGAGGTGGTTAAGTGCCACGCACCAAGTAAACAACAACAAAAAAGTCATGTGGAATAAAAGTATGTGGCAGAGAGGATTTCTCTGTGTTGACTTTGTGCTGTGCAAGATGAGATATAAAACTGAGAAATAGGCTGGGGACAGTGGCTCACGCCTATAATCCCAGCACTTTGGGAGGCCGAGGTAGGTGGATCACCTGAGGTCAGAAGTTCAAGACTATCCTGGCCAACACAGTGAAACCCCATCTCTACTAAAAATATAAAAATTAGCCGGATGTGGTGGCATGTGCCTGTAATCCCAGCTCCTCAGGAGGCTGAGGCAGGAGAATAGCTTGAACTCAGGGGGCAGACATTGCAGTGAGCTTACATAGTGCCACTGTACTCCAGCCTGAGCAACAGAGCAAGACTCCATCTCAAAAATAAATAAATAAATAAACAAATGCACTAAATAGAACAAGGTGATGTTTGGTTGAAAGAAAGACATATACACACACAAATAAAAAACAAAAACTAAAAAAGAAAAATTAAAGAAGAAAGACAGACATATAGAAGTGAGTTAGACCTACAGTTGCTAAGCATCATTAAGAAAGATAAAAAAGGGTGGGTAAGGGAACCCACTTCTCTGTTGCTCCCTGACTCAAGGTGAAAATATGTTTATTAAAAGCCAAGTGCTTTGACAACAATGAAGTTTAGTTGCCAACAACATTTAACAGGTTCTGAGATGTCATATTGATTTGAACCTTGCTCTAAATGGCACGTTATTAGGAGAGAAAATTAAAAATCAAAACATGGGCAAAGTATCTAATTAAGAGCAATCCTTTTGCATAAAACTGCTGGGAGGAGTGTATTGCAGGACATTTTGTTGCATTTTTGGTTATCCACTGACAGCCTACTGAGGAGATACAGCCATGTTTAATGAAAGTCTCTCACCTAGTTTAGGGTTACACACCTAATGGCTTAAACATCAATGTGTAGGGATTTGGGGCTGTGTACAATTCAACTCCATAGTACAAGCTGCTACCCGGTCATAGAATGGTGAAGAGAAGGGATTTTGGAGTCAGAGAGAAGTCAGTTTAATTTCTGAGTCTAAATTCCAGCAAGTTTTTAAAATCTCTCTCATCCATAAAATGGAACAAATATAAAGATCCTTGTAGAACTGTTTGAATAGATGTCATTTTTAACAAGTATCACTCCTATCAAACATGGAGTCCATAGTTGGCAGCTACAAGTATTGTCAGTATTGTTAAACGGTATCATGAAACAGCATATACTCATAGAGATGTTTATTATCAAGAGTCTTCTTGTACTGTTGATTAATTCTATTTTGTAACATGCTTTAACAGATGTAAACTCACACATATCAGATTCCTTCACGAATGCTGGGTCCCCTTGAACCTTTGACTCTGCCTCCTGTTGGGAGAGCCATCTAAGCTGGCAGAGACATGCTTCTCATTCTCCTTCTTGGCTACCAGCCTAGGGCTGATACAGCAGAGCTTGATGTGCATGACAGTGTTGGTGGCTATGTGGGGTGTCCCTTTCAATAAACTCTTATTGACTATTAAGTAGCTGGGCCTTTAAAGACTGAGATAAACCTTGAAGATGAGATTGCTATTGATATAGGTAGAAACACAGCAAGGGATAGCCTTGGGCACAGGGACCCAATCTTCAGTGATTTCTCATAGGAAACACACTTCACTCTAGATATTTATACAGTAGACACATGTGTTTGAGAATAAATAAGGGGCTCAACTGAACTGCTACATCTCTGTTTCCTCTAATCCTAAGGTCCCATGGTTTTCTGACCACTGAAAAATCCTGCAGAGGAGGTCCAAGGCATTCGTGAATGATTTGTCACAAAAGTTTCACAAATCTCTGCATATGTGCCTATCCCTATTTGATGGAATGACCCTCCACAATCAATGATATGCTTTGACTTCCTCATTTTCTACACACTTTTAATAATGGCCTTGGAAATTTGCTTGGTTTTGTGGACTCTACCAAATGGAGAAGCAAAGCCTGCATCCTGTATTGAACAGAGATGAGCAGAGCCAGAGAGAGAGAGGAAACAGAGTTATAGGGGATTCACTGAGTTGCTACATGACTCACTTTTCTTTCCCACAATCTGTGTTCTTTCAGTCTCAGCAAAGGGGCAAATGGATGAATAGGCATGTCAGTGGAGTTTAGAGATTTTGGAAGAAGTGAGGGTGAAACTATAAAGTCGATGTATGTCAGAATACTCTTTACCATGAAGACACACAACCGAATGTATCCCCTACACTATTCTCCAGTCTTCAACAAGGCTCTGAAAGCCACAAGCTATAAAAATTGACTATGACAAACAAACAAAAGCAAAAACACCTATGTCCAAAGCCATTCATGACAGCATTACTTGCACTATTAAAGGACTGGAGGCAAACAACCCAAATTTCCATCGGTAAGAACTGATTAAATTATCCATGTAAATCCACACAAGGAGTCCTATACTGCTATAAAAGAGAAATGAGAAATATCTGCATATGGTCCCATGTAATTACCTCTGGAATATATTAACTAAAAAGAGGTAAGGTGGAGATAAGTAGGTATTGGATACTGAGCTTTATCTCAGGGTAAGCAAATAGTTGTGAAGAGAAATTTCATTTAGAGGTATTCCAGTGAATGGAGAAGGAATAATTGACTAAAACTATTGTAATTTAAAAATTCTGATTAATTAGTGAATTTAGTCAATGATCATAAGAGGCTGATTATCACTAAACAATAGAGAATCAGATGCCATGTGCCTTTGATATAAGTACACAATGCTATCTAAGAAGTGTGATTGTGTGGGTCAATCAGTGTGATTTTGGTGGCTCCAACATCATTGAACCTGATATCAACAAACTTCTAAACCTGCATATAAATTTATAAGAAGTGCAGGAGACAGGAACAGGTTAAAACATCCTAATTGGATGTAATCAGTAAAATCCGGACTATAAAAAATTCTACATGATGAATGATCAGTTTATTAAAAAATAAAAATAGAAGGGATGCAGGAGGATTTTTTTTTTTTTTTTTTTTTTTTTTTTTTAAAGGGGGTTTTTTATATTTTTTTTTTTTTCCAATTTTTTTTTTTTTTTTTTTTTTTTTTTGAGACGGAGTCTCACTCTCTCGCCCAGGCTGGAGTGCAGTGGCCGGATCTCAGCTCACTGCAAGCTCCGCCTCCCGGGTTTACGCCATTCTCCTGCCTCAGCCTCCCGAGTAGCTGGGACTACAGGCGCCCGCCACCTCGCCCGGCTAGTTTTTTGTATTTTTTAGTAGAGACGGGGTTTTACCGTGTTAGCCAGGATGGTCTCGATCTCCTGACCTCGTGATCCGCCCGTCTCAGCCTCCCAAAGTGCTGGGATTACAGGCTTGAGCCACCGCGCCCGGCCATTTTTGCCAATTTTTAGGTGTTAAAATGGGATGTGGTTATTTTTCAGGGAGGTTATATTTTAGTGATACATGCTGAAATATTTACAGATTAAGTGATGTTCCAGCATTTGCAACAAGATCTAGAGACTGGGGAGTGGGTGATGGTAGAGAAGAACAATATTGGCTGTATATTGATGATTGTTGTTTCAGTAACAGGTAAATCAGGTTCATTACACTCTTTTCCTTGTGTATATATTTGAAATTTTCCATAACAATTGTTACAGAAAAATATTTATTTTCTTGATTCCAAAGATCAAATCGGATCCATAAATATTGTAAGTAGTTATGTGTCTACTTAGATATATAGAAATATCTATAAGCCATATATCTCTTCATTATTCATAATTCATTTTTTGGAGACAGGATCTTGCTCTGTCCCAGGCTGAAGTGCAGTGGTGCAATCATAGCTCACTACAGCCTCGACCTGCTTGGCTTAAGTGATCTTCCCACCTCAACCCCCCAGGTAGCTAGGACTACAGGTGCACACCACCATACCCAGCTAATTTTTATTCTATTTTTTGTGTAGAGACAGGGTCTCATTATACTGCCCAGGCTGCTCTAGAACTACTGAGCGCAAGGAATCCTCCTGCCTCGGCCTCCCAAAGTGCTGTAAGACTGTGAGCCACCGTGCCCAGCCTAATTATTTTTTTTTTCTAGTGACTACACTCTACCATTCAAGGTCCTAAGCACTTTATGTATTTTTACTGATTTAATTACCCCAGTAACCCTGGGGTAGGTGTTATGATAATCCCCATGTTAAAGATGAGGCCACTGAGGCATAGAAGCTGAGTAAGCTGTTTAAGGTCACACAGCTCATAAGGACTGTGTCAGGAAGGCAGTGGTGGCAGCCTAGCTCCGTAACCCATGTTCTCAATCACTAATTGAAATATTTGGATGTGTATCATGAAAATGAGCAGCAAAAACATGAAAATCGACATCAATGACTGCTAATATTTATACTGAGCACTATTCCGTGAAATGCACCATACTAGTTCCCATCTATTATCTTTAATTCAAGACAATCCTATAAGGATTTTTTAATTTTCATTTATTATTTTTATTTTACAGAAGAGAACGAGAAAAGTCAAGAGAAAGTAGTAGATCATCCATCATCACTCAGACTCTGGCAGAGAGAGGATATCTTATCAGTTATCTGTTGCTGAGCAATAAACCACCCAACACTTATTAATTTGGAACAACAGCCATTAATTTAGCTCATTACTGCGAGTCAAGTTAGGCTGAGTTCAGTGGGGTGGTTCTTCAAACATTTGCTGGGTCTGCATGGGTCTGTCATGAGCTGCATTAGCATTGGTGGCTCTGCCTGTGAGGGATGGCTGGCTGCTGGGTGGAGCACTTTGGTTCTCCTCCACAAGGTGTCATTCTCCAATAGGCTAGCTTGGACTTGTTCTCATGGTGGAGGCACAGGTCCAAGACCAAAACCCATTACCACATCCTATTAGCCAAAAGCCAATCATGAGGCCAGCCCAGATTCAAGGAGTGAAGACTCAGACTCCATCTCTTGATGAGAGAATCGGAAAAGTAACACAGTAAATAGAGTGCCTTTAGCAAAAGGGAGAAGAATGGGACCATTTTTGCCATGAAGCTACGAAAAGCACAAACCCAGCTTTGAGTAATTTGAGAGAGATTGCATACCTTTCCATCATTTTCATTTCTAATGCAGATTTAGCTTACTTTTTTACCAACTTGGTCTGAACTTATCTAAATCAGAATTCTCCATCCAGCTCAATTTTAAGTGCTGAGCCAGTGAGTACTAGAGCAAGATACCAAAGGTTTGCTGCTGTGACTTGACAGAGGATAGGATTACACCCTAGGACAGCAGTAGACTGGATGTCACAGGAAGGAAGAGCATCAGCCAAAAGCCCCAGTTACCAGATAATGAGAGATTTTGACAAGTAACAACAGCCATGCAGCCATAATAGAATTTCATTGAGATAAATTCCACTTTCTGCCCAAGTTTAGCCACTCAGGGAAGAAACAATTACCTTGTGAAAATGGAGCACTCTCCTTATATTTGTCCCTTCATTAAAATATTCAAATGAAGGTAACAACACCGTTATAAGCTCATTTATAAAGAAAAATAACATTAATGCATTTAACACTAATGCTTTTACCTCAGAGTGTTTTCCAGAGATGTTAAAATGTGAAGTTTATAAAATGTTCAGTGATGTTGAACTTGAATTGCAACCTAACGCTTGAATTGCTATGTTAAACATTAAAAACATGTTATTAATCTTCAATTTAGGGGAGAATAATTTTCGCTCACTGTGTAGGAAAACAAAGTCCAGTTATGATGGGATTTCATTCAGATCAAATTTGCTTTAATTGCAATTCTATTAAATTAGAAATAAACGTTTTATCCTGATATGATTCTTTGATGTCTTTAGCCTTAATGCTAAGAAAAAGCATTATCACCACAGGTGTAGCTGCATTCTGTACAATAATTAGTGCTTAAATTAAAGATGTGTCAAGCTACCCAAAAGTAATTTGAAAAACTAATGCAAAAGAAGTAAAACAGGTGAAATTCTGCGGGTATTTTAGTTTCCCACACCTTTGCCATCATCAGTGTCTCATTATTTCATTTTATTTTAATAACAATAATACCATTAAGAATAATACCTGCAAGCCATGGTTAAATAAAGTAGTGTAAAGCAACTGAGTGAAACAATTTATAGACAAAAAAGGCATTGTAGAGGAATGTCTAATAAAATGAAAAAATATAAACATGCATATTAAGTAAAGAAAAAGCTGTAAATTTGTGTGTATAGTTCATCACATTTGTAAAATATATATAGAAAAATCTCGGAGGAAATGCAACCAAATGTTAACCAGTTATTATTAATCTTTAAGAGGGAAATTATAGTGGATTTTTATTTTAATGTTTTGACTCTATTTTATAATCATCTTTTCAATTAGCAATATTATTTTCTTTTAGGAGAAAGTCAAATGAAAGAACAAAATGTATTCAGCATGACTGAGCTTGTCATAATGAAAGACTGTGCTGTGTTTCTTTGTCAAATTTAAGTAGTGAGATGAGTTCAGGCAGAAAACCATCTGGAGGATGAATGAATGAATGAATTCGTCAATGGATATATGAATTAATGATTGAATGAATTCTAGGAGTTGGTATTTAATATATAGCTAACAACAAGGTAGCCAGGAATTATGGCTTTGCTTTTTGTTTTTCCTCTGAAGATCTCTCTTCAGGATCTAAATCTCTTTATTTCACATAGTAGAGGAAAGACAACCATTATGACCCAATAATGCTGTTCTCTGAAGTAAGCCAAATTTGGGGACAGAGCTAGGAAATGTAAACTCAGCCTCAATACCTTAGGTTAGAGATAAAAATGTCCCTCTGTTCACACAAAAATGAACTGACCTAGATATGCAATGCAACATTAGACTTTCGAATTTCTTTCTTTGCTAACCTTTGTTAAATATTTTATCAATGTTCACACCCACTGTGTGTCAGGAAAGAGACCGTATGCTGTTGGAAAGGCAAAGATAAATGAAGACATGTTTTCTGCCCTTGGGGTAGCTGGAGTAGAGGAACGGATATCAGCTCTTTAATCCAACATTCCTCGGGTCCAGTCCAAGTGCTACCAGTGACTGGCTGAGTGGTGAGTGCCTTGTCCTCCTTAAACTCCAAGATCTCATCTCTAAAATTAAAAAAATAATAGCAGTCCATTAGGTTTTATGAAAATTAAGCCAGGTAATCTCTAAATGAGCTGGCGCATAGTAAGTTCTCAAAAAAGGTAGCCATCCTCATGAATAAAGATATATAATAAAACATGACAAAAATGCAAACTAAGTATTTGTAACATACAATGCACTTGATTTAGGTTCTATTGAACTGATTTTCACATCTATCTGGTCCTGTCTTCCCTAATTTCTGGAGGAAAAAAAGAGCTTCTGTGCCTCTAGTATTTTGATTATATCAAGAGTAGTTACAATTGCTGGAGGTGAGATGTTGGTGCAATTGTGATCATATTATGCCAGAGACTCAGAAATTTCTCACTGCTGTCATGCCAATAACCCTTATTCTGTCTGCATCTTTAAAAGAATTCTCTAATAGAGAAGGGTGTATTAGTTATCTATTGCTGCATATCAAGTTATTCAATACTTGAGGTTCAAAACAACCCACATTTATTGGCTGACAGTTTATGTGGGTCAGGAATCAGGGGCTAGCTAACCTGGGTCCTCTTACTCAGTTCTTTTTTTTATTTTTTATTTCTAAAGGTTTTGGGGGAACAGGTGGTATTTAGTTACATGAGTAAGTCCTTTAGTGGTGATTTGTGAGATTTTGGTGCACCCATCTCCTGAGCAGTATACGCTGCACCCAATTTGTAGTCTTTTATCCCTCACCCCCTTGCCACTCTTTCCCCCAAAGTCCATTGTGTCATTCTTATGCCTTTGCATCTTTATAGCTATTATTCTAAGTGAACTAACTCAGGAATGGCAAACCAAACATCATATGTTCTCACTCTTACTCAGTTCTTGCAGACTACAGGGAAAGCATTAGCCAGGGCCTGGGGTCTCCTCTCAAGGTTCAACTAGGGAGGCATCCACTTTCAAGCTCACTTACTCACTCAGAGTTCTGGGCAGGATTCAGCTCCTTGTGGGTTTTGGGTGGCAGGCCACCTTCAGTTTCTTATCCTGTGGGCTCTCCATAAGGCAGCTCACAACAGGGTAATTGGCCTTATCAGAGTGAGAGAGAGATAAAACCAGAGAGAGATGTCACACTCTCTTTGCAACCTAAGCTTAGAAGTGACATCCATCATGTTGTTGTATTTTGTGCAATAGAAGCAGGCTGGGTGTGGTGGCTCACTCCTGTAATCTCAGCACTTTGGGAAGCCAAGGCAGATGGATCACCAGAGGTCAGGAGTTCGTGACCAGTCTGGCCAACATGGTGAAACCCCGTCTCTACTAAAAATACAACAATTAGTCAGGTGTGGTGGCGTATGCCTGCAATTACAGCTGCTCAAGAGGCTGAGGCATGAGAATTGCTTGAACCTGGGAGGCAGAGGTTGCAGTGAGCTGAGATTCCACCACTGAACTCCAGCCTGGGTGACAGAACGAGACCCCATCTCAAAACAAACAAACAAATGAAAAAAGCCCACCCCACCCTTGGGAGTGAGATTGGGCAGGCAGTGAAAGAGCAGATTTCACAAGGACATAAACACTTGTAAGCAAACATCACTGGGGGGCATCTTAGATAGCTGCCTTCCACAAAGGGGGCCCAAAGAATCATTCAGCTAATATTTGAGCCTATGCCTTAAAGCCTTAGTGTTGTAACCTTAAGAAAAGTGTAGGTTGGATTCTGAGGTATAAACGGTGACTCTATATTCATCCTTGTGATCCCTCAGGCATACTGAAGGAAAAAGAAGAGAGAAACAAGTCTAGATCATCCAGGATGACCTTGATAGGTCAACCCACCAACTACATGTTCAGCAAAGGGTGGAAAAGTGTGAAGAGCTAATCTTGACTCAGTATTCTCAGTGTTCACAGAATGCAGGAACACACACGCACACACACACACGCACACATGTTTACTGTGGCCATTTCTATGTGCTTTACAGCAATTCTATGAAGCCATTTATATTATTATCATCACCCCTATCTTACAGATGAAGAAACTGCTACAGCAGCAGATTGACTTGTATGATCCAAACTCACACTGCTAATAAATTATAGAATTGGGATATAAACTGAGACCCTTTATTGATTGATATGGCATAAAAATTCCTTAAATCCCAGTAATTCTACCCAACATTCAGTAAATGTGCTGAACTCTGACTCATAAAATTTGTAGCTTTCAGAGAACTAAAAAGTGACCAGGCAGGGACAGAGGCACCAGGGGAAGAGGGAGATACTATCTATGCCTCCAACCTGCCACCACTTGTATTGCCCTTAAAATATTTGAGGACCATACAATAGGATTCTTTTATCTATTTCTTGCCTCATAATATCTTGCACAGTACGTAGGACACAGAAAGGTCAATATGTGACAATTCATTGAATACACTTTTTTTTTTAAACTTACATTGGCTAGAAGTTTAGACCCTGCAACCTTGCATGTCTCAGCTGGGCAGTCATGATGAGTATCAACTTTGGTATCAGATATACCTGAGTTCAGATTCTGGCATTCCTACTTAATTTGTATGACCTTGACCTTTCCTATCAGGTTCTGAGCTTCCCCATCATAAGAATGAGATAAGAATATCTTCTTGGGCAGTTGTCATGAGAATTTCATAAAATTGTGTGTCAAGTGTCTACAAAGGCACCATGCATCCCGCAAATGGTAGCTGGTTTCATTATGATCGACTGTTATCCAATTTCTAAACAGAGAACTTTGCTTTCCCTTTAAATCCAACCTTTGAGGTATGATCTACAAAATGTCACTATCTCCCAAGTTAAAATGGGCTGGCCATGGTGACTTATGCCTATCATCCCAGCACTTTGGGAGGCTGAGGTGGGAGGAGTGTCTGAGGCGAGCAGTTAGAGGCCACAGTGAGCTACGATCACATCACTGTATTCCAGCCTGGGCGACAGAGCATGACTTTGTCTCCAAAAATAATAAAAAAGGAAAAAAAAGGAAAAGAAAAGGAACCACAATATATTATATATTAGTCAAAGTAAGTGTACTAGTCCATTTTCACACTGCTGATAAACACATACCCGAGACTGGGCAATGTACAAAAGAAAGAGGTTTATTAGACTTACGGTTCCACATGGCTTGGGAGGCCTCACAATCATGGTGGAAGGCAAAGAGGAGCAAGTCACATCTTACGTGGATGGCAGCAGGCAAAGAGAGAGCTTGTGCAGAGAAATTCCTATTTTAAAAACCATCAGATCTCATGAGACCCATTCACTAACGCAAGAACAGCACGGGAACACCACCGACCCCGTAATTAAATCATCTCCCACCCAGTCCCGTGCATAACACATGTGAATTACATGAGTGACAACATGGGAATTGGGTGGTGACACAGCCAAACCATGTCCGTAAGTAAACACTAACTACTTTAATAACCTCCCTTACCCCAAATCTCAGTACTTAATGCAACATTTTTTTAAAGTTTCCTGGCCGGGCACAGCAGCTCACGCCTGCAATCCTAGCACTTTGGGAGGCTGAGGCGGGTGGATCACCTGAGGTCAGGAGTTTGAGACCAGCCCAGCCAACATGGTGAAACCCCATCTCTACTAGAAATAAAAAAATTTAGCTGGGTGTGGTGATGCATGCCTGTAATCCCAATTACCCAGGAGGCTGAGGCAGGAGAATTGCTGGAACCCGGGAGGCAGAGGCTGCAGTGAGTTGAGGTCATGCAATTGCACTCCAGCCCAGGCTGGAGTCTCCAAAAAAAAAAAAAAAAAAAAATTCTTGTATATCAGAAATGCATAGAAGGCCTTTCTGAGCAACTGTCTGGTCAATAGCCACACAGGAACCCAGCTTCCGTCCATGCCGTGGCTTCCTCACTGTGGGGTTTCTTGCTTCTGGCCACGTGAATGGGAAAGAGCGGACTCAGCAGATCACATCAGATGTTTTAGCAGCCGGGCCTCAAAGTCATTTAGAGTCATTCTGCTCATATTTCTTCCATGAAAACTAGTCACATGGTCTTACTGAGACGCAAGGGGGCTAAGAAACACAGTTTTTGTGGATGGCTACTGTGTTAGGGTTCTCTAGAGGGACAGAGCTAATGGAATCGATGTACATATAAAGGGGAGTTTATTAAGTATTAACTCACCCAATCACAAGGTCCTACAGTAGGCCATCTGCAGGCTGAGGAATAAGGAGAGCCAGTCTGAGTTCCAAAACTGAAGAACTTGGAGTCCAATGTTCGAGGGCAGGAAACATCCAGCATGGGAGAAAGATGTAGGCAGGGAGGCTAGACCTGTCTCTCCTTTCACATTTTTCTGCCTGCTTATATTTTAGCCGCACTGGCAACTGTTCAGATGGTATCCACCCAGATTAGGGGTGGGTCTGCCTTTCCCAGCCCACTGACTCAAATGTTAATCTTTTTTGGCAACACCCTCACAGACACACCCAGGATCAATACTTTGTATCCTTCAAAGCAATCAAGTTGACATTTAGTATTAACCGTCATCACACCTAGGAACCAAATAAAGATGGCATTGTCCCTAGCATCCTACACCGGGTCCTAGCTGTGTGGATAGAAGGTATGAAAAAGTACAAAGGACTATCACCTTAACATTTAGACTGTGTGCAAACAGCCACATTTAGCATTTCTTTTTTCATTCTTAGTATGTGGTCTTATGACCATCATTTTAAATGCTACATAAATCATCTGGGCTGTTTTATGATTTTCTTCATCGTGCCCCTCTCATTGCACAAATATTTAGGATTATTCTAATTCTCTTCCCCAGTATGTTACAACTTCATATGACAAACACTGATCATGTTGAAGTGCTTACCGTCAACTTAGGTCCGTTGCCGGGAAGTTATGAGCTGAATGCCACAATCAGCCAATGTAACTCTCATGCTTCCTTAAGCAAAGGAATATTCACAGTCCCAGAGACCAGCCTGACAGTTCTTACCCTAGGTTCATTGCCTCTGCATTAGAAGGGGGGAGTTAGATATGTGCCTGAGTCAAATTAGACTTGACTTGGATTGTATTTTCTCCCAAAGAAGCAAACCATCTATATTATAATGTTCAGTGGCCAGTGTCAGGAGAGAACAGCCACAGTTTCAAATGATTGCATGGCTAAAAATCAAAGTATGATAATGCTTCCCAGCAAAACTCACCCTTTTCGGCAGTGTTGCTTTGCACGGAATGTAACTGCAGTGTGGATGGCATGGAATTGCAGAGAGAGTGCAAATAAAATGCAGATTTGTTTCCATTTCATTCCATCCCAACAGCAGTTATTCATAACAGCTTAATGTGCAGCCACTGCATTTCCCAGATGCAATGTGCTGAGGGTTTTGTGCAGTTAAAATTGGTTTTATAGGCAAGGGAAATGCCACCAACACTGCAAAATTGTTTCTATACTTTTGCTCTCATGGATTTAGCCCTCTAGAATGAGTATTCAGATGCTAGAATAGTGGTTGCCTCCATAATGCAAAATCCAAACTACCAGTCAGGATTATGCTGGCGCGTGTGTGCGTGCGTGCACGCACGCGCGCACACACACACACACACACAGAGACAGAGAGAGAGAGAGAAGCAGCAGCAGCAGCAGTAGCTTATATAACACTATAAATTAAATATGAAGCCTCTTTGTGCTTTCAAAAAAATCAGAGAATCAAAGGCTTGTACAAATTCCTTCGTACTCTGCTTGGAGACATCGTTGCCCTTATAAGCTTCTGCACCCAGAATCCTGATGCAATTCACATTCTCTTCAATTCTTTACAGTGTTCCACATGCAAATGGTTAATGACAATTTACCCAAATGGCTTTCAGCTGTGATTTATGGCACTTTAAGACAGACCTGTGCACCAAAATCTAAAAACATGGCTAGTCGTTCATCAGGAAAGGAAGGGGTGGGGTGCAATACCACATTTTTTTTTTTTAACTCAGTGTGCCTTTTCAAAAGCAATTCATGTTTGTGATTGCTGCAATTTATAGTGTTGGAAAAATGGGGGACAGACAGGGAGACAAGTGTAGTCATTGCCAAGCAGCATTGAAGACTCACTGGCATGCAAAGAAAAAAAATACACACACACACACACACACACACACACATATATACATATACTGTTCTTCATGTATAAAGATTACATTCCGATCCACAGAGCTTGGCATTGGTTTTCTAGGATTGTGACCGGATTTGGTCTGATCCATTCTTACTAATCTGTATTCCCTTTAGAGCAATGGCCCCTGTTGGCCTTTGGTTTATTTTGTAGTTTAATTTTCAGAGTTTGGGGTATGGCTGTGTTTCACTGACATAGCCTCTGTCATACAGAAAGCACTTTAGAATTCAACACTACTTTAAACTAAAATGTCGCAATGAAACCTCCACCCTATGATGAGTGGATAGGTGTAGCAAACCACCATGGCACATGTTTACCTATGTAACAAACCTGCACATCCTGCACATGTATTCCAGAACTTAAAATCAAAAAGAAAAAAGCTCCACCCTAAATTGACTGATGGACAGAGGGCCTTTCACAAAGAAGGCTCAGTGCACCCCAACACAGCAGTACCACGTGGACTCAGGAGACTGGGACGGAGACAGACAAGACCCACCATCCCCTCAGTTCCACAAAGCCAGCCTTGCTCAAAGCAGCTCTGTCCCCCAGTGGCAGCTTCCCTGTTGTTCTCTGAGCAGGACATTAAAGGGAGACGTGCATAATCAAGTAATTTTGATTCATTTTTTGGGGAAGTGATGGCATTTAGTGAAATCCAGTAAATTGTTCCTTTCAACAGTAATAACATGTTCTGAGCTTTCCCCAACAGACATTGTGTAATGGTAATATAATAGGATTGCTATGGCAATTAAGTGATTGCATATTTTCGGGCAATGGAGGGCATCCACCGGGGCACAAACCGTTAGTAAAGTGGAAACGTTGTTGCGGGATTGGTTAGGATCTGGCTCAGGAGTTGAGGACATGTGCCACCCCATCTATTTTACTTTATTTTATTTCAGAAAATTGGGGGGTGGGATTATAATATCATTAGGCTCCACTACTCACACTGGAGTTATACTGGGAAGAGTCCAATAGGTCTCTACATAGCAAATAATCATCTCCATTAAAGCATTTAACAAATACTAATCAGCACAGTGATGCTAGACAAAATGGATTATGAAATTTGCTTTCTGATGGCAGAAGGGCAGCACGGAGGAGGATATTCAGTACCTTGCAGACATCAGCGACTCTTTCTCATTTGTATCGTCTATGGTTTTCATGCAGGACAGCGACTTGGAATCTTGCTGCACCCCACCTCTCTCACACACACCAATTACTTATGTGAGATTAAAGGAAGCCAAAATGTTGTTTCCATTTCATAACTGACAATACTGACTTCTGATGGCCAGTTACAGTCCAGTTTAGGTTACAGAACTTTGCAGGACTTGGAGAGGTGGCATTTTGATTTCAAAAATCTGGACAATCAGATCTTCTCCCGCAACCCCAGACCTCCTGGAATCGGTGAATCTCTGTTCTTTCAGAGCTCTTGTTGTTGTTGTTCTTCTGGGGTTTTGTTGTTGTTGTTGTTGTTGTTTTGAGATGGTGTCTCCCCCTGTCACCCAGGTTGGAGTGCAGTGGCGCAATCTCAAGCTCACAGCAACCACCGTCTCCCAGGTTCAAGCCATTTTCCTGCCTCCATCTCTCAAGTAGCTGGGATTACAGGTACCCACCACCATGCCTGGCTAATTTTTGTATTTTTAGAAGAGGCGGGGTTTCATCATGTTGGCAAGGTTGGTCTCAAACTCCCGACCTCAAATGATCCACCCACCTTGACCTCCCAAAGTGCTGAGATTACAGGCGTGAGCCACCACGCCTAGCCTGTTCTTTCTATTTCATTTCTAAACTGGCTTTACAAGCATTGATTAAAGCTGGATGTAAGTACCTGGGTCATTGCTATACATTGTTCTGTATTCTTTGCTATGTTTGAAGTATTTCATGATGACAAATAACAAAACAAAAATTCATTACTTGATTGAAGTGGGGGATAGTAACCTCAAAGTATCTTCTGGGGGTGTTAACTTGAGAATACAAATAGTATTATAACACTTAAAAAGAATTCATTTCTGTGTCTCCACTTTTGTTATTATTGCTCATATTATGATTATTGGAGAAGTGGTAGTAAGGGCAGTGGTCATGGGATATCTGCAACTTGACTTGTACCACTAAGGCATAGTGCCATCAGGATAATTAGAACCTTATAAAGAGGATTTAAAAAGGGCACTTGCAATTGTGATGCAAGGTAGGGCAAGGAAGAGGTCTTTGCATAGGGCATTCCTTCCACACAGAGCCCTCCTTCTCCATCATCAGCCACCTCCCCAAGGTACCTGTGCTTTTTCTCTAAGACAGTTCAGCAAGTTCACAACTAGCTAGGAATGGCTCAAGCCTTACTACTCAACAATTACACGATGCACCTCACTAAGTTGGGTCTTCTTTTATGTTCTAAAAGTGTCTTATGCCTTTCTATTTTATTGTGATAAACCATACATCATGTAAAATGTACCACTTTAACCATTTTCAAGCGAACAAATTCAGTGGCATTTAGTGCAACCATCACCACTATGTAGTGCTAGAATTTAACAGCCCCAGAAGGAAACCTCATGCCTCAAGCATTCAATCTAGTCCCTGGCAACCACTAATCTGCTTTCTGTCTCTATGAATTTGCCTATGCTAGATATTTCCATTTCAATGAAATCATACAATATGCAGCCTTTTATGTCTTGCTTCTTTCACTTAGGATACTGTTTTCAACAGTTGTCCATGTTGTAGCATGTATTAGTACATCATTCCTTCCAAAGGACACTAAAAAAGGGAAGAAGATAGCGCAAGGCATGGTGGCTCACACCTGTAATCCCAGCACTTTGGGAAGCTGAGGCAGGAAGATCACTTGAGGTCAGGAGTTCGAGACCAGCCTGGCCAACACGGGATAACCCCGTCTGTACTAAAAATACAAAAATTAGCCAGGTGTGGTGGTGCATGCCATCTACTTGGGATGCTGAGGCTGGAGAATTGCTTGGAACCAGGAGGTGGAGGTTGCAGTGAGCCAAGATGGTGCCACTGCAGTCTAGCCTGGGTGACAGAGCAAGACTCCACCTTGAATAAAAATAAAAATAAATTTAAAAAAAGAAAGGGAGAAGATATTTTGCAGAATTGGAAAAACATTTGCAATGATATAACTGATAAGGATCTAGCATCCATAATAGATAAAGAACTTTTACAAGTCAACAAGAAGGAAAAACAACCCAGTTAAAAAATGTGCAAAGGACATGGATAGAGATTTTCCCAAAGAAGACATACAATGGCCAAGAAACACATGAAGAGATGCTAACATCATCAGTCACTGAGAAAATGCAAACCAAATCCTTTTTTAGAATGCTCATCACATTCTTTATTGATAGATTGATTTATTATTATTCTTTGATTCATATCTCTATCCTCCACTGGACTGAAATTTCCAAGAGATCAGAACTGTGCCTTTTCTTTTCTTTTTTTTTCAATTATGGTTGTAATCCCAGTAGCTGGCACAGCGTTTGACATATGGTAAGTCTTCAATAAATATTTGTTGAATGAACAAAGAATGGTCAAGGAGAAACAAAATACATTAGAGAGTCAAAAAAGGGAAGAATGTCAATTCTTTCAAACGATGAACATTTTGCATATAGTTGATGTATCTCATGATCACATACAAAGAAAACAACTGTTTTTCTCTGACCTCCTCTCTTAGATTGCATCTCTAGACTGCAAGACATTGTGGTGATGTCGCTGTTGTGGTTTGTAGTTGCAGCATTTCTTCCCTTTGCTTATTGACTACTGTGAGTCAGGTGTTGTGCCGGGTGCTGAAGACATAACTGACAACTAATAAACGCATTGCTAAAGCCTCACATAAACCCTTTAGCACAGATTTCTCTCTCCCAGTTTGCATCTGAAGGAACTAAAGCCTGGAAAATCCTTAAAATAAGTGATTCAAGGACACTCAGATAAGAGCCAAGCAGTGATACATTCAATCCCGCTTAGCTCACTACCCTGCACTCATGGACTAGTTCTCCGTTGCCTCTAGATTCCCAAGGAATGGGAGATGTCAAAAGATATTTAATAATGAACAGTTGAGGTTGGGCACGGTGGTTCACACCTGTAATTCCAGCATTTAGGGAGGCCAAGGTGGGTGAATCACCTGAGGTCAGGAGTTCAAGACCAGCCTGGCCAACATGGCGAAACCCCATTTCTACTAAAACATACAGAAATTAGCCGGCATGGTGGCACATGCCTGTAATCCCAGCTGCTAGGGAGGCTGAGGCAGGAGAATCACTTAGAACCCAGGAGGCAGAGGTTGCAGTGAGCTGAGATCATGCCACTGCACTCCAGCCTGGGCAACAGAGCAAGACTCTGTCTCTAAATAAATAGATAAATAAATGAATAACAGATGACAGTTATGAAGGAAGGAGCGAAGGAAGAAATGAAGGAAAAGGATTAAAGTCTGGACTTGCATTTCTTCTTAGGACAAATAAAATAACAAGAGCAGCTGAATGTATTGAGTTCTTAAGGTGTTCCAAGCACTGTGCTAAGCCATCTGTCTCCTTGAATGTAAAAAGCTATCTCTAATTTGAGTAGGAGGAAACCGAGGCACAGAGAGGCTGATTAACTGGCTTAGTGCTACGTGAATGTCAACTAATAGAAGCAGGATTTGAACCCAGGAGTTCCGAATTCAGTGATTGTGTCCCTAGCCACTAGGCCATAAGTGCTTCCAAAATCGAGTACACTCCCGAGGCTCAGATAAAAATATTGTGGATTCCTGCTCCGTAATTCACATCCCTTAGAGAGTAATGTTTTTGTAGAAACAAGTATTTATTGGTCCCAGTGTCCTTGGTACAAATTGCCAGCAGCACTTGGGGAGGTAGAGGCTGCCCTTGTTCCAGAGAGCTGGCAGGGAAAAAACTCAGCTCATTGAGAATTCCCTACAATCCCAATGAGAAAGCAGCAAAATATCATGTGCATCCTCCACAGACTGCTCAGACAGAGCTGTGAACCCAAGAGAATGCTGTCACTGGAGAATGGACAACAACAGGCACTGCCGAGATCTTTAAATGAGATGCTGCATTTTAAATGCCTAGGAGAGCAGAAAGAACACAAAGCAAGAAAAATGGACATTAAGACAATTCTGTACCTAGATCAGAGACCGGCCCCACTGCGTGTTACAAGCTGACACCCTCCTCCAGGCCCTGTTTTTGCCCTTGCCAGTGGGGGGATGCGCTTTTCTCTTCCCCCACATCATTGAGTGCATGGCTGGTCCTTCTCATCGCCCAGACCTGCACTGAAATATCCCACCCTCCTAGAGGCCTTCCCTTGCCATTAGATCAACTGTTTCTCCCCCCTCCATCACTCAACGTTACATTAACTTAGTTTGTTTTTCATAGCACTCAACATTATCCAATATCATCAGTTTTATTCTCTATTAATTGTTCACTGGCTTACTCCTGTCCATGTAACCTCTGTGGTTGCAAGTAATTTTTTTATGGCCATTGCTGTAGCCCTGGTACCTAAAACAATATTTGGTATGTCCTGAAAAAAGGAAAAAGGAAGGGAGGGAGAGAGGGAGGGAGAGAGGTAGAGAGGAAGGGAGAGAGGAAGGGAGGGAGAGATGAAGGGAAGGAAGGAAAGAAAGAAGGAAGGAAGGGAGGAGGGAGGGAAAGAAGGAAGGAAGGAAAGGAAGGAAGGGAGGAGGGAGGGAGGGAAAGAAGGAAGGAAGGGAGGAGGGAGGAAGGGAGGGAGGGAGGAAGGAAGGAAGGAAGGAGGGAAGGAAGGAAGGAAGGAAGAAAGAGGGGAGGCACCTTAGTGATCACCAGCTTTTCATTGTTTGGAGGAGGAAATTGAGGCAGCGAGAGGTTAACTGGCATTCAGAAAGGCACACAGCAAGTGAGTAGGAGAGCCAGGATTTAAATTCATATGTGGCTCAACAAACCTGTACTTTTTCTTGTGGTATCTCTCTGCCTTGATGTTTATCATGTTCACATGTGTGAAAGTTCTCTGAAATAACATTCATGCTTTCTACATTGAAAGTGATCTAACCATTCCTTCGACTTCCACCCCCCTTTGTTTTGTCAACTTGAGCCTTGTTTGTGTCCATAGGTAGCTTATTCTACAAGTGTTTGAAACTAACAGAAGAGAGACAGATATTGCTCTAACCTATCGCATACCCCACACCGAAAGCAGTCTTTGCGGAAAAAATAATGAATAACTTGGGTTCTCACTCTACACACCACAAGTGCTCTCTGAAATTTGTTTCACAAATGTATGCTGTTAATTTTAAGATATCAAGTAAAAGCAGAAAAGTGATGTCATTTTAGGATAGTTAACATCTAGACGTCTCTGTCTTAAGAGGAATTTTTGCTTTATGCCAGACACCCAAAACATTCAAGTAAAAAAAGCATTCCACTTCGATAATTTTTAAGTACTCAGTAAAAACAAAACAAAGAAACAGAAACAAACAAGAAAACTTAATTGAAGAAGAAACATGAAGCCCTGTTGATCTCTGTGAAAACATAGCTAATTATCAAGACAATTTCCAAATAACTCAAAAGCTTGTATAAATGTCTTTTAGCACTGGGAGAGTAAAACTAAATATTTATTACATGTTAAACAAAATTAAGATATATTTGGCACCAAAGGAAAAAAGAGGAAGCTACTTCTGTGTGCTGAAATCCCACTGCTACAAAGAGAAGCAGAGCCTTTTGAAAGAAAAACGTTTTAACTGTGTTTACAAGGGTCATTTCAATGTTTTTGAAACTCTGCTGCTAAATAATGCATGTTACTCAAGTGTAAAAATAAAGCAGCGAAGTACCCTCTTATTGACAAAACCCTGGATGTCCAGGTGGAAGAGAAGGCTCAGCAAACTGGGGCGGTGTGATTCATAGCTTCCCAAGAGAGGCTGGTGAGGTGCAGAACGCAGAGGCTTGGGGTCATGTGCAAGACCCATAGCTACTCTCTGTCTCATCAGAAAATTGAACTGAAGGTGGGAGAGCTGGGGATATAGGGCAGGAAGAGTGTGGGCTTGGAAGTGGGACAGCGAAGGATCAAATCCCAGCTCAGTCTTTTCCTTGTGGGGCACATTTTAAAAATTTAGTTATCAGTTAAATAGGAACACTTGCTTAGCTCTCAGAGACTTTAGGGAAGATTGAATTTAATAGCGTGTGTAAAACACAGTTCTTGGCACATAGCCACCACTCAATAAATATGAACTATTATCAGTGGTAGTAGCAATAGCAGCAGTATTGGCAAAAACAGCAATGGCCTCCCCCCCGCAAGAAAAAAACCTATGTGCCCCTCTGTATTTCCCAGCTACCCTTGCAGTTAGATCAAGGTTATGTGACCCATTCTAGCCAATGGGCTGCAGGCAGAAGTGATGTGGGCCACTTTCAGGCAGAGGCATTAGGAGAGAATGTGAGTTCCTCAATCTCTCTTCTCTCCTGCTGTGACCCCCTGGGAGCCATGCTGATATGGTGGCTTCATGAGATGGAATCCCAGGCTACATGAGTGGGCTCTGAGGAATTGTGTAGAGAGATGCCCACCTCCCTCCCCACTGACCATGTGGGATGTAGAGGGTGAGTGGTCAATACATGTTTGTTGTTAAGCTAGTGTAACTCTGGGTTAGTCTGTCACTGTAACATGTCTAGTCTGCCCTGTCTACTCTGACCCACTGTGGTTTTTCTCACCCTTGCTTCATCAAAGTAGATTCACAGAGACCAGAAGGCCTCATGGGGGCATCCTAAAGCTGGTTTTCATAGAAAGAAACATTTTTTTATCAATTGATACCTCATCTCTCTATCTATCACCTATCTACCTATTACCTATTTGTCTGTCTATTCATATGTAATCTATCAACTTATCTACTAATCACCTATCAATCATCTATCACTTATCTATCATCTAACATTTATTACCTATCATCTATCTTTCATGTATCATCTATTATCATTCAGCTGTCATTCATCTATTATCTATCCTCCATCCATCCATCCATCCTGTATCTATCTAGCATCTATTTTATCTATTTATCTATCATCTATCTATTATCTATCCTCTAACTATCCATTTATCATCTATCTTATCTATCTATCTATCTATCTATCTTCCATGCCTCTGCCCTTGTTGAAGATACTGACAATACATTGTAGTAATGAACCTTTTCTCATCTCCATTCCTCTGTGACTCCAGAATACCCTTGACCTTCTCCCCTTTCCCCCAGAGCATTTATCACATGATAGTACAGATACCTGATTATTTTCTTGGAACACCCTAAACAGGCTGTGGTCATTCTTTGTTCCCCAACCAGTGTCCAACGAAGTGCCCAAATACTCAATAGGTCGTCGTAGCATGTATCGTCTCCCAACTCCTTAGTTTTGCCACTTTCTCTTACCAAATTTTTTTTTTTTTTTTTTGCAATGGAGTTTTGCTCTGTTGCACAGGCTGGCATGCTATTGGCTCACTGCAACCTGTGCCTCCTGGGTTCAAGTGATTCTCCTACCTCAGCCTCTCGAGTAGCTGGGATTACAGGCATCCACCTCCATGCCCAGCTAATCTTGTATT
>NW_012119043.1:4174095-4190060 GCF_000951035.1 Colobus angolensis palliatus | reverse complement strand
CTTCCCTTCCTCATTCCTTCCTTCCTTTGAGATGGAGTCTTGCTCTGTCCCCCAGGCTGGAATGCAGTGGCACGATCTCAGCTCACTGCAACCTCTGCCTCCCAGGCTCAGGTGATTCTCCTGCCTCAGCCTCCTGAGTAGCTGGTATTACAGGCACCTACCACCACGCCTGGCTAATTTTTGTATTTGTAGTAGAGACAGGGTTTCACCATGTTGGCCAGGCTGGTCTCAAACTCATGACGTGTCGTGATCCACCCCCCTCTGCTTCCCAAAGTGTTGGGATTACAGGCATGAGCCACTGCTCCCGGCCTTGTTACACTTTTTTGTCGTTAACCTGCCTTTTGTTACAGGAGTGTCTTTTGTTATAGCTGTGATGATTGTGACCAGTGATTGAAAAGGTGTTACACCTTTCTCCCCACATACCACCTTGCTGTACTCCCTTTGAGTGCCCCAGGTTAAAATGCTAGACACCACTGTGAACTGGATTTGTGGGTTCTGTGTACCCTAGAGGCAGGTGGGCCCCCAAATCTGCCCTTTCTATCATGACAACAATAGCTACAGCTAGGAGAATCATTTATACATTTTATATATAAACAGTCTCTAAGTACATATGTACATATTTATATGTTATATATGTATAAAGTGTATTTTATAAATCGACTCTATAAAACATATTTTATCAATACATAAACATATAAACATGTTTATATATATTTTAGAGTCAAGGCCTCACTCTGTCACCCAGGCTGGAGTACAGTGATGGGGTCATAACTCACTGCAGCCTCAAATTCTTGATCTCAAGTAATCTATCCACTTTAGCCTCCTGAGAAGCTGGGACTAGAGGCATGCACCACCACGCCCAGATAATTTTTAATTTTTTTTTATAGAGATGAGGTCTATGATGTTGCCCAGGATGGTCTTTAACTCCTGGACTCAAGTGATCCTCCTACCTTAGCATCCGAAAGTGGTGGGATTACATGCATGAGCCACCGCACCGCCCAACCCGTTTACACGTTTTAAAGCACATTAATTATTTTTCAATCTATCAAATTGGTGTGGCTAAAATTACAAATTGTTTACACACAATCAAGGATTGAAAATATGAAATAACAGAAATGAAATTTTTTTTTTTTCCTGAGACAGAGTCTCACTCTGTGTCCCAGGCTGGAGTGCAGTGGCACGATCTCGGCTCACTGCAACCTCCACCTCCCGGATTCAAGCAATTCTCCTTCCTCAGCCTCCGGAGTAGCTGGGATTACAGGCTAATTTTTGTATTTTTAGTAGAGACAGGGTTTCACCATGTTGACCAGGCTGGTCTCAAACTCCTGACCTCAGGTGATCCGCCCGCCTCGGCCTGCCAAAGTGCTGGGAGTACAGGCGTGAGCCACCGCTTCCAACCTAGAAATGAAACATTTTAAACTAAGTTTATTTTTTTCTGATTCTGTTTCAGAATATGAGAGACCTGCCCTGTAGAATATGTACATGGAAAAGAATGTAAGAAATTTGGAAATCTGAGGACAAATCAAAACCATAATCTTTATTCCCACCACCCAGAAAAAAAAAAAAATCCACTTTTTTTTTTTTTTTTTTTGAGACAGAGTCTTGCTCTGTCACCGAGGCTGGAGTGCAGTGGCGTGATCTCCACTCACTGCAAGCTCCGCTGCCTCCTGGGTTAACGCCATTCTCCTGCCTCAGCCTCCCTAGAAGCTGGGACTAAGGCGCCCACCACCACACCCGGCTAATTGTTTTGTATTTTCAGTAGAGATGGGGTTTCACCATGTTCGCCAGGATGGTCTTGATCTCCTGACCTTGTGATGTGCCGTCCTCGGCCTCCCAAAGTGCTGGGATTACAGGTGTGAGCCACTGCATCTTGCCAAAACTCTATTGTTTTCATCATTTCCCATTTGTTTTACTTTCATTGAAAGTGAAATTAGGACAGTAGCACAGGGATTAAAGGCCGGGATTCTGGAATTGAACAGGCCTGAATTTGCTACTCAGCTTCGCCACATGCTGGGTGTTTGATCTCGGGCCAGTTACTTAACCTTCTGAAAATGTGGGGAAATTACACCTACCTCCCAGGGCTGCTGTAAATTATATGCTGGGGCACACGTACAGTTCTTAAGAGAGTTTCTGGCATGTCATAAGGATTCAATCAGTGGTGGCTATTATTTTTAATGAGAGTGCTATTATTTTTATTTTACTGTGACCATTTTCCCCATGTTATTCAATATTCTTTTAAAAACTAGCTTTTTGGCTGCCTAGTCTGTCTTATTGATATGCCATAATTTATCTAGCCAGTTGCCTAATTAGGTCGTAGATCTCCAACAAATAAAATAATATTGCAATTTCCATATTACTCTTAAGACAGCTTAATGTTGATGTTAATATCCTCTGAATTTCTCCATTATTATCTGAGTCTGGAATATCCCCACCCAACATGGTGCCGTATGTCCTGGTGGGAAAAGAAAAGCTACTCAAGCCACCTCATTTTCCCAAACACAAACTCTCCAATGTTAACAAACACCAACGATCTCTTTCTAAGCAGAAGTCTCGGTGTTTACCCACTCGGCAGTCCTTCATGAGCGTGGGGGTAATTTGTAGCTTGAACGATTGAGACAAACGCTTGGCATGAGACAGAAAGAAGTAGGATGCATCTGTAATTGGAATATTTTGTCTCATTTATTCTTGATAATGTGCCATATTCCACTCCATCAGCCAGAGGTGATTGTTCACAGAATGTCTTACACCTGTTCTTGGTGCTTATGACAACCAGATGCAGTTCACTGTTAGAAGCTATTTCAAAGAAAGGGGGAGGACATCTCCCTCTAACGCTCCCCACTCCCTTTCTCATTCTCTATTTTTTCCTACAATATTTTTTCCTTCCCTGGGGCTCTAGTTGCACTTTTGGAGTCCAGTGATGCTAGGCCATTTTTTTTTTTTTTTTGCCAAGTCTCAGGGTAATTTATTCGAAAATCCCTGCAGGTAGTGCAGAGGAGGGGGTAAGACGGGGAGAAGGCAGGGAAGCCCAGAATGAGAGCAGGCACTCATCTCCCTGTGGTCAAGGGGTTGCAAATCAAGGAAGCTGCTCTGTTCTTTCTGATTTACAAAACTACAGTTTTTGTCTAAGCACGTTTGTTTGTCTGGGCCTGTGCAGGTTTAAAAGGAAGCAAAGGAGAGCATGGGGTGGCTTTCCTAGAGAGCGCTGTCAAAATGAAATCCCGCAACTTAGACGCTTATTTGAACCAACCGAACAACCTATTAAAAACACACATTCCTAGTCCCCACCCAAATGCTCCTGCCTCAGAATTTCCAGGGGAAGGGTTTGGGTATCTGCATGTTAAACAAGGCTCCTTGATGTTCCTGATAGGGTTAAATTAAGACACATTCCCAGGGAGCGGTGCAGCTCAATCTTTAATGTGCATCACCTGGGGACCTTTAGCTGCAAATTCTGATCCTATAGGTCTGGGTGCGAGCTGAGACACTGTTGTTGTGAAAATTTCCCAGGTGATGGCGGTGCAGCTGTCCACGCACCACACGTAGAGTAGCATGGGTGAAGAGCAGGGGTCAGTAAACTTCACCCACTACTTGTTTTTGTACTGACTTAAGAATGGTTAAATATATATCAGGCTGCACGTGGTGGCTGAATGCCTGTAATCCCAGCACTTTGGGAGGCCGGGACTGGCGGATCAACTAAGGTCAGGGGTTTGAGACCAGCTTGGCCAACATGGCAAAACCGTGTCTCTACTAAAAACACAAAAATTAGCTAGGAGTGGTGACAGGTGCCTGTAATTCCCGCTACTTGGGAGGGAGGCTGAGGCAGGAGAATCGCTTGATCCTGGGAGGCAGAGGTTGCAGTGAGCCAAGATTGTGCCACTGCACTCCAGCCTGGCGACAGAGCGAGACTCCGTCTCAAAAAGAAAAAAAAAAGAAAAAGAAAATCACTTGAAGAAAAATGTTTCATTATGCATAAACATTTTACTAAATTTAAGTGCCAGAGTCTATATAGGAAGTTGAATTGGCATCCATTTGTCTGCATATTGCCTGCGGCACTATGTGGTAGAGTTGTGTCGTTGTGACAGAGAATCATGACCTCAAAAGCCTAATATATTTACTTCCTGGCTCTTGATAGAAAATGTTTGCCAATCCCTGGTCTAGATCTGGAAGTAAAAAAACCAGGTGTTTTTTTTAAGGAAATGTATTACTCAGTACAGCTGGAATGTGAGAGATAAGACCAATCATCCTGCATGTTGACTTTGAATATCAATAATCATTTAGAAAATTAATATTACTATAAAACAGGAATGAACTGTGACAAGAAAAAAGAATTCTCCCAGTCTTTATTCTTCCCATCCTCCCCCTCCTGACCCCAATTTCTGACTTTGAATGGCCATATATTTGCATAATGGCTTTCCTTTGTTCTTTTTTATTGCCAACTAATTGAATTAGAATGGCTAAAAAAAATAATAATAATACCTTCAGGCTCAGACTGTGTTACTAACTTCTATAAATAAGGATATAGGTGAAAAGGTGAAGAGTGTATTTCTTGTTATTAGGCAGAGGTAATGTAGAATCGAGGCTTCTGTCTTTGTTTTGAATTTGTTTTGTTCTTTAGATTTAGCTTATGGACATGAAGGAAGTCAGTTGCTAGAATTTAGATAAATCAGTCTTTTCAGAGAAAAGAGTCAAAATTCAGCCTGGGCCAGCACTGCCATGGCTCACACCTGTGATTCCACTACTTTGGGAGGCTAAGGCAGGGGGTTTGTTTGAGGCCAAGAGTGACCTGGCTAACATAGCACGTCTCTATTACCCCCTTCTACCTCTCTCTAGCCTATGACCTTATGCTTTGTGAACTGGGTGGAAGAGCCTCAGAAAGTTTCATGAGTTCGTACATTACAGAATCTTTTAGAAGACTTCTCATGGAGAAAACCTGGAGAAGGGTTTTCTGCCAGTAAATTGATTTCTACTTAATTGGTTGCCTCAGGATCACTAGTGAGGAAATTTAAAGACACATGCAGGTGGAAGAGCTCACGCTTTACCTAAACGCAGGAAGTAAATGGTGTACATTTACAATGAACAGAATACAGTGATCCAACTTTCCCTAGCCAGTTTTGACTCTTGCCTCCTGGACCAATGAAAGGATGCTTGGAATTGGAAGGAAGTTGGGGCATCTTTAATTTATCTGACCTGTCATGCGTAAAGGGCATATTTTCTCGTGTAAGACATTTAATTTCCTCAGCACAAAGGATTATATCTTATATTGGTTTAATTCTACTCATATTCAATGTCATGCCAGAGCTCAGAACTCATAAGAGCCTCGTGCCAAACACTGGCACAGCCAACATCCTTGTCTGCAATTCTGCTCCACTCTCCCAGGCTCTTCCTTGGTCTTGAAACCGCCATTGCAAAATTTTAACTGAGACCATGTTGACAAAGAGTCAAACCCTGTACAATATTTGAAGAGATTTATTCTGAGCCCAATAGCCCGTGACATAGCCCTCAGGAAGTCCTGAGAACATGTGCCCGAGATGGTTGGGGTGCAGCTTGGTTTTATGTATTTCAGGAAGGCATGAGACATTAATCAAATACAATTAAGAAATACATTGCTTTGCTTTAGAAAGGTGGGACAATTCAGAGCTGGGGCTTCCAGGCTACAGGTAAATTTAAACATTTTCTGGTTGACAATTGATTGAGGTTATCTGAACACCTGGGATTGATAAAGGACTGTTCAGGTTAAAGACAAAGGATTGTGGAAACCAAGTTTTATTGTGCAGAGGAAGCTGTTAGATAGCCGACTTTAGAGAGAGCAGGTTGTGAAATGTTTCTTATGGGACCTTAAAAGGAGCCTGGCTCTTAGTTGATTATGTCCTGGATCTGGGAAGGAAGGAAGGAAAACAAAGGGAGATAGGGGATTCTCTATAGAATGTGAATTTTTCCCACAAGAGATTTGCAGGGCAATTTCCAAGTATGCCCAGGAAAAACATTTTGGTTTTTTTTTTTTCCCCTTGTCTCATAATGTTATGCCAGAGTCAGATTGAAAAGCAAGTCACAATATTTAAGATCAAATAAAACCCATCTGATGAGAATGTATAGTTTGTAGGGCCTGACTCCCTAGACCCCTTAGGTAGGAATTCGGGTAAGATAAAAAAAAAAAAAAAGTCAGAGCTAAGCCCTCAACAGTGACAGAGATCTGACCTAACTAACTCCTTCTTGCTTCCAACCTCTCAGCTGTCTGTGTTCATTCCTGGACTCCTGTAGGCTGAACTAGCTATGGGAGAAACTTAGTTTACAGTTTACAGCTTGAAACAATGTTGATTACAGCCCTTTCCTCTTTTTGCCTGGGGACGAGATTGCCTTTGTAGGACTAACAAATTAGTCAAAAGATTAGAAATTATGGTTTAGGAGTCCTGCAGCTCCAGGCTACAAGATTCTGACCTTCCTCAAATTGCTCCTGGGCACAACATCATTATTGTAAAGCTGAACATCAGTGCTGGAGATATTTTGCAGACCCTGCACTTGATGGATCAGCTGGCACCAATCAGATCAATAATCTGGCTCAGCTGATCTTGTGGTCGCCCCACCCATAGAGCTGACTCAGCGCAAGACACCCTTGATTCCCCATGATTTAACCTGTGACCCCACCAATCAGCACTCTCAATGCACTGGCCTGCCCCACCCACCAAGTTTTCTTTAAAAGCTCTTGAACGGCTTGCTCTGCGAGACTGATGTGAGCAATAACAAAACTGCAGTCTCCCTTGTAGCTAGCCCTGCTATAACTTTCTTTACTGCAATTCATTTTTCTTGATAAGTTACCTTTTCTGGGTAGGGGGCAAGGTGAATCCACCAAGCGGTTACTTTTTTTTTTTTTTTTTTGCCGGGCTCCATGTAGAAGATAAAAAACAAAAAAAGATAGAAACCAACAGATAAAGGCAAAACCAAATTCTTCTTAAAACTTAGGATAATGACCCTGTTAAGTCTCTAAAGTTAGACGAGATAAAAACCCAAAATCTCATTCTTCACCTAAATCTTTCTTTTCTTCACCTTGCCAGACTTGAGCTGTACTTGCTACTTCCTGCAAACTGCTGCCTGTAAAGCAAAGATAGTAAACCAACAGATAAGGCAAAACCAAATTCTTCTTACAACTTAGGACAATGATCCTGTTAAGTCTCTAAAGTTAGACGAGATGTAAACCCCAAACCTCATTCTTTCTCCGCCTAAATTTTTCTCTCCTTTACTTTGCTACACTTGAGTTGTACTTGCTACTGCCTGCAAACTACTTGCTGCCTGTAAAGCAAAGATACAAAGCAACAGATAAGCCAAAACCAAAATCTTGTTAAAACTTACGACAATGATCCTTTTAAGTCTCTAAAATTAGACGAGATGTAAACCCAAAACCTCATTCTTTCTCCGCCTAAATCTTTCTCTCATTCACCTTGCCAGACTTGAGCTGTAGTTGGTGCTTCCTGCAAACTGCTTGCTGCCTGTGCTTCTTGCTTGCGGTCTAGGTGAGAGATGTCAGTCACGAAAGAAATTAGAAGTGCAGGTATTTACCTTGGAGTATAGCCTTTCAAAGCAGAGGTGACGTATTTTAGCAAGGACTAAATCTTTGCACTTCCCAGTAATGCTCCCTGACACCTTGAACTGAAAGATACTGCTGAAAAATACATTGCTTTTCTCTTGCCTGTCTCTCGCCTGTTACAGGAACAAAAAACTTTTAAAAGTCAGAAGGGTTTTTCATTTTTTTGTCCATTGAGCTCAGAATCCTGACAAAGTGAGGGTGGGGTTAACGGCTGCTGGAATGGGATGCAGTACTTAGAAGAAGCTGCCATCAGATAGTAATTATTCTAGGAGAAAAAATCCTGTCGCCTCTAATTGCATTCATGGTTCTTGCCGAATGCTACCCAAGAAATGCAATACTTTGTGAAGAAATAACTTTTTCCCATTTACACCAATGCAATAACTGGAAAAAAAACTGGGCTTTGAAATGGAATTCAGTTCCCCTAAGAAATTACGTAAACAGCATGTTCATCCACTAGCCGTGTTTTCCATAACTTTCATAATAAAGGGAAAAATGATTAATTTGAAGAGGAGTTAGTTTCCCATTGCTGCTGTCACAAACCTGGTGACTTGAAGCTATTAGTGATTTCTCTGAATTAGGGAAAAAAGACTTATTTTTGCTATTTTTTGTCCTTCACGTAAAAAGCAAACTTCTAAGTCGGGAAAAAGGGGCATGGTAAGGTCGTTTTAAATAAAACTTAGGTGTGTCTGATACCGTCATTTGCTATCCGCAGCAGATTGACCTGCAAGCTAGGCAGCATTTGTAATCACTTTACAATTGGATCATGGGGGGCGGTTTGCCTCGTGCTGTTGTTGTGATAGTGAACTCTCCCAAGATCTGGCTGTTTAAAAGTGTGTGGCAGGTTCCCCACTTAGCCACTGTAGTAACACGTGCCCGCTTACTCTTGGCCAAGGTTGTTTTCTGACCCCCCTCGGTCGTGCTTCCTGCTAAGTGGGCAGAACTGTGAGTCAAATCAACCTTTTTTTTCATAAATTAGGCAGTCTCGGAGTTCTTCATAGCAGTATGAGAGAACTAATACGTTTTACGTGTCAGGCCTACACTAGGCTTTGGGAATGGGGATATATTGTGATCAAAAACAAGTATACTATCTTCAAACTTGAAGTAAATTACAAACGTGTGGTGCTAAGAGTTCAGTAAGTGCTATAAAAAATGCAGGAGCCAAAAGAACAGATTAGAGGCTTTTCCGAAGACGCTGAAATGACCAACAGGTGTATGAAAAGCTGCTCAGCATCACTCATCACCAGAGAAATGCAAATGAAAACCATAGCATTTCACACCTGCTACATGGCTATCATTAAAAATAAGTGTTGCTGGCCAGACATGGTGGCTCACGCCTGTAATCCCAGGACTTGAGACTGGGGGGGGGGGGAGGAGGTCAAAAGAGCAAGACCATCGTGGCCAATATGGTGAAACCCCGTCTTTCCTAAAAATACAAAAATTAACTGGGTGTGGTGGTGCGTTCCTTGTTTCAGCTACTCAAGAGGCTGAGGCAGGAGAATTGCTTGAACCTGGGAGGCGGAGGTTGCAGTGAGCAGAGGTCGCGCCACTGCACTCGAGCCTGGTTGACACAAGATTGCATTTCAGAAAGTGTTGCTGAGGATGTGGGGGAAAAGGGAACCCTTGCACTGCGTAGGTGGGAATGTAAATTGGTACAGCTAGTACGGAAAACAGCCCTGAAGGTCCTTCAAACTAAAAGAAGAATTCAGCAACCCCAATCTTTGGTATATATCCAAAAGTCAAAATTGGTATCTAAAAAGCTACCTGTACCTCGGCATTCATCACAGCATTATTTTTGAGTTGCTCTGTGGTCCAGGCTGGAGTGCAGAGGTGCCATCTTGGCTCACTGCCACCTATGCCTCCAGGATTCAAGGGATTCTCGCACCTTAGCCACCCAAGTAGCTGGAGTTACAGGCACAGGCCACCTCGCCCGGCTAACCTGTATTTTCAGTAGAGATGCAGGGTTTTACCACGTTGGCCAGGCTGGCCTCAAACTCGAACTCTGGTAGTCTGCCTGCATCGCCCCTCCCATAGTGCTGGGATAACGGGTATAAGCCACCACATCCGGTCTTGCAGCATTATTTTACAATAGCTAATACATGGAAATAAATGATGTGTTCATCTGGAGACTTCAAAATATCAGGTGTATGTATATATTTTGCGTACAATGAAACATTCAGACTTAAATCCTGCCATTTTGTCAGTATGAATAAACTTAGAGTACATCATGCAGTATTTTTCTTACTTCCTTAGCATAATCTCCTTTATGGCATCTAAAGAGTTGAGCTCAGCAGAGTAGAAAGGTGGTTGCCAGAGGCTGGGGGAAGGAAGGGATTACTTTTAACGGTAAAAGGACGATTATCTTTGCAACAACCTGATAGAACTCTGGGGGTCTCTAATGTACAGCATGGTGTCTGTAGTTAATGTATTTTGAAGTTAAGAGCAGATTTTGTGACCTCATCCCACATACACTGACATAATGGTAACTAGAGGTGGTGATAGATGTCAATCTGATTGTAATCAGTACACAATATACATAAAATGCATACATCAACTTACATATTTAAAATTTTTGCAGAAATTAACTTTCAAAAGTGGCATAAGGCCTTGGACTTGTCCTGAATAAGAATTAGAGAAGAAATTTTACTTAAAAAGATCCTGAGCAAGAACTTGATAACCTTGGGCTGGACGTGGTGACTCAGGCTTGTAATGCTAAATCTGTGGGAGTAAATCCAAGGTTGAGAAAGGGATGCTTAAGCCCAGGAGTTAGAGACCTGTCTTGGCAACATAGTGAGATCCCATCTGTACCAAATCTTTTTAAAAGCTCCGGCATATCATGGTGGTGTGGCCCTGTAGTTTCAGCCACTTTGGAAGGCTGAGGTGGGAGGATGGCTTGAGCTTGGGAGATGGAGGCTGTGGTGAGCTGAGATCGTGCCACTGCACTCCAGCTTGGGGAGCCAGAGCAACACCCAGTCTTAGTAACAACAAAAATAATTGTGCTCTTTCCATTCGTCAGTGGAACTTTCTCATCTCATGGTTAATTGCTAAACGACAGAAGGAACGCTAGCCAATATCCTCTAAGATTTTTATCTCCTTTGTTCTCAAAAGGGCGTACATTTTCCTGCAAGTGATTCCTGAAAATGAGAACAGGAAAAATCCCAATTCTTGGCTTTATTAAAAAGCAGAGCAAGAAAATGAACAAAACGCCAATATGTTCGCAATATGGCCTAAGGAATGTTGTACTCATTTTTTTTTTTTTTTGGAAGCAATTTCCCCATTTGTAAGCCTTCAGAACCCCGGTGGGATGGCCCCACAGCCCTGCCCACTTCTGAATTCCTACAATTGATTACACCCGATTCCAAGAGGACTGCACTTGCATGCTCGTTATTTTCCCTTTTGAAAATGAACGTCAGCCAAGGTGTGGCCCCTGGAGCCAAGGCAGTTAAGTCTGAAAACAAGCATGGGCCTGCACCACTGTTAAAATGCGTTCTCGTTGCGAAGGAGGCAGCTGAGGTGGGAGACCTTCAGCTGAAAGGCCTTCTCGGTGGAAATGTGTCGGGAATGGAGAGGCTGAAGTTCACCCAGCCTCGCGTTTTGCAACATTCTGTTCCCAAGTCGCAGTTAAAATCCAGCTGTCTAAAGTTGGATTCAATTCAATAGACTTCTCAAGCAGTTGCGGCGATTCGACCCCATTCTTCCACAGCAAAGTGAGCATGCCAGGTTTGGTTGGAAACTTTTGAACTGTGTTCTCGACACTCAAAATCCAATTTCATTTGTCTGGGGGTGGGGGGGGATGGGAGGGAAACTAGGACCAAAGTGCTGCCTCTATAGTAAGGCCAGGAGGATATTTTTCTCTTACATATGGGGGTGTGTGTGTGTGTGTGTGTGTATACACACAAATGAGTTTATTAAAATGCAGAGGTCCTAAACAAGTTACTGAATTCTAAGGAACATGGTTTCTAGTTTCACCGGAGTAACCAGACTTGGAATTGTTTCCCTCCTGCACAGGTTCACAGCTTTCTCTGCTTCTCATGTAAACATGCCACTCAAGCAATTCTGGATTTTCCCCTTCCTGGTATCTTTGACTTGTTTCCGCAATTTAATGGTGAATGTGATATTACGCAGTAAGCAAGGTTCAGGAGGCTGCAGACATTCCAGGAGTGCTCAATCTTGTGGCTTTCTAGAGTTGCATGGCACAGGTGTGGTTGGTTGGGTTTGTATCCAGCTAGATCCCTTTAAGTTCCTTCACTGATCCCTTTTCCTTGTCTTGACTTGGCCCTGGATTGTCTCCTACACTCATACTTGTAGTCTGTGGGAGTCAACATGTGAACATTGTCTGATCAGATCAGCTTGCATATGCCAGAAATAACACAAATTCAGCCTATCCCAAACCAAAATTTTCACCTCTAAAAATGTATAGACTAGTAATCTCTAGATACTGCATTTTATTTTTAAATTAAATTTTTAAAATTGAGAAATTGTATGTATTGGATACAATGTCATGGTTTGATACATGTTGACATTGTGGAATGATTTATAAATCCATAATCTCATACTTTTGAATATATATTTTTAGGTGTTGAGTCATTTGCTCAGTCAGGTTTTCCCAGACTAGTTAACATCTGGATAGTCCATGATCTGGATGTCAGCAAGTCCTATTTCTAGATTTTTTATAGATTACTAAATAACATTTCTACCATTACAAAGGAAATGGTTTGGCAAAGAAGGAAAAACTTAAACCACAGCAAATTTTAAGATCATAGCTGAGAGACATAGACCTTGACTGGCTGTACTACAGCCAATATCACAGGGTTCAAAATATTGTACCATGGGTTCTGCTTGGGGCCTGTTGGGATGTTTATGCAGCTAATGAAAAATTATACTTTTAATAAGTAATAAACATAAAATTGTATACAACCAAAAGCCATCCGTATCTGAAAAGAACTAGTTCAGTATTTTACCACCTTCACTGCAAGGGAGTTAACTTACTGTAAGAGAGGGGTTTGAATCCGCAAACACTTGTGTGAGAGCTTGACATGGTTCCCTCTCTCCACGCAGTTCCAAATTACTAGTTATCCCTGTGAATTTCCTTGCCTACAGGCTCTAAATTGGTTGCAGAGGTTTTTTTTACCCTGTACTAGACATTAGACACCTTGACATAAGATGCTGAGTGACACATTGCAGAAGTTGCTGGAGGTGCGTTTAATGCCAGACAATTTTAGACATCTAGTGATTTGGGTCATCTTTGAGACCGAGTCAAAATGTGCTCCTTTGTGACATCTCACTAATCTGTCCTATAAAGTCTTGACTCGTACAGCATACCTGGGAACCCACCAAAGACATACACATTAAACTACCTCAATTATCTTTCACGTAAGGAATAGAGGCATTAAGTCTATAGAGCTAATCAGTAGTAGAGATGGAATTCAAATACATACTGATCTGAATCCCAAATTTTAGTAACTATACTACACATTGTATCTCGTTTCTATGCTTACTGGCATATCTTCATTTGGAGACATCTATTTCTTACCTAGATGACAAGTTTGTTTCATTCTCCCTTAAAATCTCTTGACTAGGAACTCTCCTTTCCCTCCTCCCCCGACCAGATGCTGGCACCGCTAATCTGCCTTTTTTGAGATTTAGAAATATATTTTAATTTTTCAAAATGTTTAGTTGAGACAATTAACAATTTTAGGTCCAGCTTTTGTTCAAATTTCAAGTAATTTTTAGTCTCATTCCTTTTCTTGATTAACTGAAATTATAAAGGTTTTGTGTTCTGTCCCAATATTCAAACTTTGATTAGTGAGCATAAACTCTTGGTAAATACGTATGCATGTATGTGTGTGCATGTATCTGTGTAAATAACAGCATTATCAAAGGACTAATAGACTTAAATATCGGAGGGATAATTTTTTCAGGAGTCTTTTTACCAGATTAAAATTACACTGGTGAGAAAACCTGTAATATCCAGTTTTAGAAAGAGTTCCATATTTCCAGTTACTTTGAGGTGATATTATAAATTTATACATAAAATTAACTCAGTCAAAATGAATGTCATGATAAAGATGCACTGAATTTTGACAAACATTTCAGTATCCATTTCTTCTACCACATAATTTCTTTCATATGAGCAATAAATGAGATTTATAGCTGAATCTCAAGTAGATTGGGCTCTCCAGTAATCTGCCTTTTGTCTATGGATTTACCTATTTGCGATACGTGACCTTTTGCATGTCTCCCATTTTGCATAATATTTTTGAGGCTCATGTTTCAGCATATACTTAGTACTTCTTATGGCTAAATAAGGACCCATACAATATCCATTGTGTGGATAAGCCACATCTCATTTATCCATATGGACACTGGGGTGGTTTCCACAGTTAATAGTGCTGATATGAATATTCGTAAACAGGCTTCTTTGAGTATCCTAGATAATTTTGGGTATATACCTACTTGGGTCAGGTTGGAATTGCTGATGGAGTTGCTGTGTCATGTGGTCATCCTATGTTGAACCTACCGAGGAACTGCCTGTTTTTCATAGTATTTATCATTTTAGATTCCCACTGGCAATGAACTGCCAATACCTAGATACTCAACTTTTTCTCATTTAGCATTCAGTTACAACTACTTAGGGTTGCCTTAACCAAATACTTACACCACTGTGTGGGTGACTCACAACATTGGGTAAGTCCCTTTCCTCATGAGCCAACGATGGATAGAAGCAACTTCATTACGCCAGTGTGCTGTAGAAATATTTCTCACGTTACACATGAGAACACTGAAAAGCCCATGTTACTGGAAGGCAGTATAGTCCACTTGGAATAAAGTTCTTTTGGACCCAAACAAGTCTTAGTTGTACATACTACTCCAAGTGTCAGCTTGAACTATTCTCCTTATTTGGGGTTTCTACTTACCCTTTAGGACCCTGCATCGGTGAGTCTGGTCGGTAAAGAGAATCCACATCAATTGCCTTAAGAGGAATTGAATACGAAGAATTATTAACTAGGTATTGAATTAAAGAGGCAACCACTGAAACATCACAGGTAGAAAGCAGTTACCACCCCTAAGGCTGCGGGAACAAAAGAGTTGGAATTATTTAAAATTTAACAGCTTGGGGGAAGGGGTCCTGCTGAGCTGAGATGGGACTCGGATCTGTATAAGGGCTGCTATTTTTTCTGAAGTCTCTGAGGTTAGAAAGGGGGCTTCTCATCCAAGGAGAAGGCACTGGACAGCTGAGGTTTGCATCTCTGAGGGGCCAAAATGAGGCTCGTGTTGTGAGTCTTGGAGAAACTTAACTGGAATAATTGCTGCTACTGGAAAAAGTCTACAGCCAGAACAAAAGGGGAAAGGCTAAGGTGCTGCATACAGAAACTCAAACCAAAGAAGCAGCCAATAGTAAACGGACAAGAAGTAGATACCTTGCTCCTCCAGCTCTGCAGACTACTGCTGGGACGACCAGTAGCAGAACCTAACGGCAAGCCATTTGGAAAAGCAGTGATGTGGCTTCTCCAGCCTCAGCATCATGACACTGAGTATAAAAGTAACTTCCAAATTGAAGAAAGCAGTAGCTTATTAACTAGTACAACAACTTCACACCCTTAATGCCTTTTCTTCACTGAAATCACGGAGTCTCCTTTCTGCTCCTGTGGCCCCTCACATGCTATTAATTTCTGTCTTTCCTTTAGATAACGAACGCTTTGAGAGCAAGGGTTGTATTTTATCTGTCCTCAAATACTGCAGCATTCACAAAAGACGCTTGCTAAATGTTTGTTGAATGACTGCATGGATGAATGAATGAACAGCAAACAAGGAAGCCCAAGAGAATGGCCCTTATAAGAGCTTGAAAAGGAAGCATTGGAGTGAAGCCAAGATGAAAGATGGCAAATGAGACTCATGACAACACTTGGGGTATCTTAGATCCACTCTTGTTCTTCCCAGTTGGATTTTTGTAATTTGTGGCAAAAGGAATTGTGCTTCCACAGCAAGCAATTGGCTAGGCAGGGAAGGCAGAGCTGCCTACACACAAATCCATTGTGGGTGGGAGGATAATTGGACAGCTGCCCAGGGGTAAGGTGCTGAGAATTACCAATGGTGAGGTGCATTACCCAGACCTGCCAACGAAGGTACTAGGGTCAAGGGCAGAAGCGGCACCCGTTAGCCTGGAATAGGAAGCATGTCATAGCCATGGCTCTGCCTATTCCTCCAACTCCATTGCTTGTCAAATGCTGCAGCTCTGCCCATACATGACTCCCTACCACTTTCCTCTGTACCTCAGCCTCGAACCACCTGATTAATTCTTAATCAGCCAGAAAAGCTCAAACTCCAGTTATTTGTTTCCCAAGCTTTCCTTAATTGCATGCATCTGTGAATCCCTGGTCTCTTACCCGCC
>NW_012119043.1:4151943-4174035 GCF_000951035.1 Colobus angolensis palliatus | reverse complement strand
CACCCCACCCCAAAGACAGCAGACTTTTATAACTGGATCCCGAAAGCAAGGGCTGATATCATTCAGCTGGGCATATTTAACTGCCTGGTTTCTGTATTTTGTAAAGTTACAATGATGCTCACTACTCAACAGGGTTTTTGTAACCTCAGCTACAGCTGAGATGGTTTCAACGTTTTACCTCCTAATCCCACGTGGCCATGTGACCTCCAATGTTGGAGAGGACGGCCTGATGGGGAGGTGTCTGGGTCCTGGAGACAGATGCCTCATGGATGTCTTGGTGCCATCCTTGTAATGAGCAAGTTATTTGCCAATTAACATGGGTGCTGGTTGTTGAAAGGACGCTGGCACCCCGCCTCTTGCTCCCTCTCACCATGTGACATGTTTCCCCGTCCACCTTCTGCCATGAGCAAAAGCTTCCTTGAGGGCTCGCTAGAAGCTAAGCTAGATGCTGGTGTCCTGCTTATACAGCCTGAAGAAGCATGAGCCAAATCATATGAATTGCCCAGCCTGTTTTTTTATACCAATACAAGAAAAGGCTAACAAAACTGGTACCAAGGAGTGGAGCATAGCTATAAATAACAGAAAATGAAGTAAGTTTGGAACTGGTGTAAACAGGCAGAGATTTAGAAGACTTTGAAGGGTTCAGGAAGACTAGGGAAAGCTTTAGAATTTTAGAGGCTAGTTAAATGGTTGTGGCTGAAATACTGATTTAGACACTGAAGGCCAGGCTGACAATGTCTCAGATTGAAATGAAGTTACTTGAAACTGGAGCTAAGGGTCACCCATGTTACACTTCCCCAAATAAGTTGGCTGTATTGCTTATGTCCTAGGGATTTTTGGAAGGTAGAACTTCAGAGTAAATGACCTAGAGGAATCTGGCAGAAAAATTTCTAAGCAGTGTTCAAGAGGTGGGCTGCTTCAACAACCTGTGGTCAGATGGGAGAGCAAAGAAATGATTTAAAGTGGAACTTAAAAAGGGAAGCAGAGTGTCAAAATTTGGAAAATTTGTAGCCTGGCCATGTGATAAAAAACAAAAACATTTTCAGGAGAAGAACTCAAAGGCATAGAACAACCACTTGCTAAGGAGCTTTGCGTGACTGAAGGTAACCAAGTGCTACTAGTCACGACAAGGGGAACAAATCCTCAGATTATTTCAGAGGTGTTTAGGACAGTCGCATCACAGGCCTGAGGTCTAGGATCTGATTGCTGCCACCTCAAAGCTGCTCCAGCTCCATCCGTGGGTTTAAAGGGCACCAGGTAGAGGTTAAGCTGCCACTTTGGAGAGAGTGTAAGCTGTCATAATCCTTGTTGGTTTCCATGTCGTGGTAAGCCTGTGGGTACACAGAATGTAAGAGAAAGAGTTGGTAGCTTCCATTTAAATCACAGGGTGTGTATAAGCCTGGGTTCCAGGCCAAAAAAAAAAAAAAAAAAAAACCTCTAGGTGTGGATCTCACACTCTACTTAGAGTAGTGCCAGGAAAATGTGGGGTTAGGAGTCCCTACACAGGGTCCCTTCCTGGGCACTGTCTAGTGGAGCTGTAGAATAGGGCTTCCCTCCACACCCCAGAATGGTGGAGCCATAAGCAGCACAGCTTGCAACCTCAGCCTGGAAGAACCACAGAGGCAGGGATACCCAAGACCTTAGGAGCCCAACCCCTGTACCTGTGTGTGTGTGGGTACATGGAGGATGGTACATGGAGTCTTACAGCGCCCAATCCTTAAGGTTTAATTTCTGCCCTGTTGGGTTTCGGACTTGTATGGGTCCTTGTTACCCCCTTTCTTTGTAAATGTTCCTCTTTTAGAACGGGAACGTTAACCCATATGCCTGTACTACTATTGCATGTTGGAAGTAAATAACTCGTTTTCATGTTACAGGCTCAACGTGGGAACAACTTTGAGTCTCAAGTGAGTCTTCGGACCTTTGTTACTTGAAATGAGGTGAGATTTCTGGAGACCATTGGGAAAAGGTGATAGTATTTTGCAATGTGAGGAGCACATGAGATTTGGGGGACTAAAGGTGAAATGAGTTGAGTTGGATGTTTGAACTCTCCAAATCTCACGTTGAAATGTAACCTCCAATGTTGGCGATAGGCCTAGTGGGAGGTATTTGGGTCATAGGGGTGGATACCTCCTAAATGACTTGGCGCTCTTCCTGTGATAGAGTTCTTATTCCACTGGCTCACATGAGGTCTGGTTATTTTAAGGAGCCTGGCATCTCCCATTATGTGACGTGCTGGTTCTTTCCCTCCCACCATGACAGAAAGCTTTCTGATGTCTTGCCAGAAGCTGAGCAGATGCTGGTTCTGTGCTTATACAGCTTGCAGAACCATGAGTCAAAGTTTTCTTTATAGGTTACGCAGCCTATGGTATTCAGAGCAACACAAAACAGACTAACACAACACAAAGCATTTTAACAGCTTTAGAACATTGGCTAGCACATAGAATGTGATAAGCATTAACTAATGCTGCTTTTACTATGTAGTAGTTGAGGAAATTTTCTAGGTCTTGGAAAGAGATCTTGACTTTACCTTTCCAGGACCTGGCATGTAGTAGGGGTTCAATGGACACCAGAAATGGAGAAAGAATAAATAGAATTTAGTTTGCCCAGTGCATGAAGGGTTTACTTAGTGGAACTGTTTAATAAGGATTACACAGAACCTTGTTGCTGAAAATACTTGCATTTTGAAAGGACACATTTTTCAGTAAGAGCAGTCTACTTACGGTAAACATACTGAGACTTTCTTGAAACACCCTCGGCGTCATCAACAGCATCAGAGCTCAAATAGCAATGTAGATTCCATTAGGTCTTGGACAGAAAGTCAACTTAGAAAACTTAGACTTAAGGATACTGAGAAATGGAATGGCTACAGGTTAAGATCTGGACCTGGGAATCAACTGGACCTAGGAGTTTTCTCACTTCTGTGTAGCATTCTCTGAATTTCTATTGTGTTCTACTCGTTTACAAATAGGTTGTCTTAACAACTAGAAGGTATGTGATTCTAGGGTAGGGGATTTGTATCGGTTTTCCATTGCTGCTTTAACACAAACTAAAGACTTAACACATTTCTTACCTTTTGGGAGATCAAAAGCTGAAACAAGTTTTTCAGAACGCAAGGTGTTGGCAGGGCTGAGTTTCTTCTGGAAGCTCTAATGGATAACCTGTTTCCTTATTTTAGCTTCCAGAGGCTGTTTACATTATTTGGCTTGTAACTCCTTCACCGTATTCAAAGCCCTCTGAAGTTAGCATCTTCAAATCTTAGCCTTACAAGCAAGAACTCCTGTAAATACATTGGGTTCATTTGTATAATCTGAGATAATCTACTCTCAAGATCTTGAACTTAGTCACATTTGCAGACTGTTTGGTCATAGAAGGTAACATCCACAGGTTCTAGATACTCAAATGGGTCTTCGGAAGGAAGGTGTGGGGGAAGGGATAGGGACAGGAGGCGGCATTTAACCTAGTCGGCGTATTAATCTCTGGAGTCAGCACAACATCTAGCACATACTAGTGGGGAAAAAACATTGAATAACTTAGTAGAAGAACTGTCTTTGCATGTCACTTTTGATTTTTGCCTTCAAACAGGCCTCTCCATGCAGGAAAACAAGGTTCTTGATAGTTTAACGTTAAGACCCTCTGCTACTACTCCTGGAAAGATGCTTAATTCCTTCCTCAGTTTCCTTGTTACATCAAGTCTCCAAGTCTGTTACAACAACCCAAACTGACACTTGAGAGAACAATTACCTGAAGTTGTGTATTTGTGCTGTCTGTACAGGAATGTTTTCTGATTATTACTCTTAAAAATATTGTGCAAGAATGCTAGGTATGTAATTTGTTCTAGTTACAAAGGTTCTAGATCAATGTGTGTGTATTTTACTTTGAGACTGAGTCTTGCTGTCACCCTGTTTGGAGTGTGGTGGAACAATCTCGACTCAAAACAAACTGCACCTCCTGGGTTCAAGTGATTCTCCTGTGTCAGCCTCACAACTGGCTGGGATTATAAGCATCTGCCACCATGCATGCCCAGCTAAGTTTTGTATTTTTAGTAGAGACTGGGGTTTCACCATGTTGGTCAAGCTGATCTGGAGGTCCTGACCTTAGGTGACCACCCGCTTTGGCCTGCCAAAGTGCTGGGAATACAGGCATGAGCCACCATGCCCAGTCTACGTCGAGGTTTTTAATTCTATTAAACCTAATATCCTCTAAACCTAATAGCCTCTATCATTTAAAAAATAAGGACAAGTTCCCTTTTTGCAATCCCAAGCTGAAATTCATAAAACACATACCCGCACAATTTTGGAAGCAGTAAAATCGCGATGCATAAAATTTACAATACCTGGTATTTCAATGTCAATTATCTGCCACAGCTACGTTAGAAAATAGCGTATTCCCTCAATTCCAAAATGCTGGCAGAAGGTACTACTACGCGCACTAAACACCACTCCTTTTGATAATTGGGCCCTGGTATACTTAATGTATGACTAACATTTACCCTTTTCCCCTACTACTTAAGTTCTGTCATGTAAAATTAATACTTCATGGACTTCAACCTGAAGCTATTTTGTGAGGCTATTTGACACTTACTCTTTATTTGAACATCAGCCCCATGATAGTGGGAATCTTGTACCTTGTCGGTGGTTAGCACATGGAAGTACAGTACATATTTGAACAAAGGAATAAAGTGTTACCTTTTGGTAAACCAAAGCACTGTGAAGCTGGAAAGACTTCCTAATTATTTGCATTGATTATACCAAGACTGGGAGGGTGGGGTGAAACTGACTTGCCTGTGGTCATAGCTGTTAAGTGGACGAACCCAGACCTCCTGACTCCCCATCCCATATCTTTTGTATGCAGGCGTTATACAAGCATGACTTCAGTTCAATCCTCTAATAACTGAATAGATAGTATAAAATATCAGTGTCATTACACAGAAAAACCTAATTAGTCAACAGATTTGAAAATGACCATTTCGGGTGAAGATGAGAAATAGTGTGTCCTCACTGAGATGACAGCTTTCACTTTTATATCAATCTCCCACATCTGACCTATAGAACCCCGAACTACACACTCGGGGGTGCTGAAGTACTACTTCCACTAGGGTAATTAACCAATATAGTAAGTACTCCTTTTTTCCCTAACCAACCTTCTAGAAAGACAGCTTTCTTGTTGAGGAAAAACGGCATACTTTACAGATGGTGTGTCAAAGGAAACAGTAAAAGGGAATACAAATTGCTGAGAATGACATGTGCCAAGGGCTACTTTGCAGTATTAGTATATGAATTTTGCCAGCTCAGTAATGTTTCAGCAATAGCATACCACTTGGAGGTTTTTCTTTGTTCCATTCAAAGAGATGTTGCATCTTAACAGCATATAAAGCAATATCTAGCAGCATTTGGGTCTGCTTAGATTTAGAAGTGAGCTGAGAGAGCAGTTCATATTTGCTTTTGATTTCTCCATGAGAGGAATGCAATGATTTCCAGCAACTTTGAAAGTCACATTGTGAAAACCAGAGAAATACAAGTGAGAAATCAACACAGGTGCATTTAAGAAAAAGCGAGTGCGAGAGAGTCAAAATCGATGATTTGTTTCTGGGAGCCACTGACTCATTTACAATCGACTTCAAGCTCAGAGAGCCTATAAACTTGCCCAAAACCATGGATATGAGTTAGTAAAGGAAATATTTCAAACGTAACTTAAGCTTGGGTCTTTAGGAAGACAGGCTGATTTCTTCCTTATCTTACTGTATTCAACACTTGTAAAAAAAAAAAAAAAACTTAACAAGAGACTTATAGTAAGTTACTATGTCATCCCATATAGGGTTCCTATATGGTGAGGAAATTTACATTTTTAAATAATGGATTGCTTCCTAACACCGAATGATCACTTGGTCTGAAATACTAAAATTTAAGCTTGGTGATAGCGCAACTACATTGTATCACATAAATTGCCGGGAACTGGAAATCATTGTAATAGGTGGTCAAGACATGAACTATCTGGTAGCCTAAACTCGATCTATGGGAAACCAGCGTCTACATGGAGAGGTGATCTGTCCAAGGTCCTGAAGTATAGTGACGGTAAGTTCTATGTTGGAAATTGGTGTGCTTACTCCTTGTTTTTCACTCGTCAACAGCACTTGAACACATTACCCACTTTTGAGAATCAGTTTTCTAATCGAACATGAATGTAACCATAGTGTTTCCTCATAGGGTGTTTGAAGATAACACTAAAGTTCTCAGTGTGCGCTCTTGTGTGTATTATACACTAAAACATCTTTAGTGATTTCCATAATCATGATCACATTACCAACTTTATGCAAGGGTCTTGCCCTAGATACAAACGTGTCTAAAGTATGACACAAAGGATCCAAAAACGGGAAATGCACTGAAAATCTGAAAGTCAAACCGGTTGTCTCAAGTTGTATACATTATACCCTAACTTAGCCAAAATTGCTTAATTAGGCATTCTATGTGCATGACTCACTTTTAATCTTTAAATCGGAGGTTCTCATGGCAAGTATTCAGTTTGTGGCTTTTTAAACTATCAGGGAAGAAAAGATTCCATCTTACCTATTAATCCAGGGGGTTTTGTCTTTTTCTTTCCTTTTTTTAAATCTTAGAAGACAGTTCAATATAAGGCTACCGTCTTGGCTTTCTGGGACTGAATTACAAAACTAAAACGTGCATTTTAAACTGCTCATAGTGAAGCTGAGAAGATTAATTCCTACTGGAGTCGAAACCACAGTGAAGGGGTAAAGAGATAACGTGAAGTCAAGTCTTTATACAGCTAGGTGCCCAGCCAACTCAAGCAGTTGGCTCTCCATTGCCCCGAATCTAACCTGACTAAAACATTGATAAACAAGATTTTCAAATTCAGATGTGAAAATCCAAATAAAAAGGTGATACCTAACTGCGTTCATTATAGAAGCAAGCTTGTTTAATGTGTGCAGTTTATGTACATGATATAAACACACAGAAAAGATGGCTTAATAAACCATTAGCTGTAGTAAAGTAGGACCTGACTTGTTTATTGCTACATCCTTAGTACTTAGAAGTGTTCTGTAAATCGTGAGTGAACTTGACGGAATGCATCCACATTGCCAATTGTCAAGTGGCAATAGGTGAGCATGCATATTATATAGTCCTAGAAGCTCTTCTTAAAGGTAGCTAGAACCTTCATTTCAGACAGGGATATACCAAGGTTCAGAGGTGATGCTCACTCAGTGAGAAGGGAGCAAAGACAGAATTTGAAACGCAGGCCTTGAGTCTATTTCTTCCTTTATGTACAACCCTACCTCAGCCATACTGCTATGCCAGAATTTTACCTCCGTGGAAAACTTCTGGCCAGACACAGTGGCTCATGTCTGTAACACTTCAGGAGGCTGTGGTAGGCAGATCACCTGATTTCAGGCATTCGAGACCAGCCTGGCTAACGTGGCGAAAACTCTGTCTCTACTAAAAATACAAAAATTAGCCAGGTGTGGTGGGTGCCTGTAATCCCAGCTACTCGGGAGGCTGAGACTGGAGAATCACTTGAACTCTGGAGGCAGAAGTTGCAGAGAACCAAGATTGAACCATTACACTACAGTCTGGGTGGCAAAAGTGAAACTTCACGAATTCTGAAGATAGTGAGCACCACACTCTTGGTTTTGTGATGTTGGAGGATATATTGTAAAGGAGGCAACGGAATTGGCAGGGAGAATTGGACAAAATTATTTTGTCTCTGACACATCACTTCTTCCTTTCACTAGTACTTACATTCAGTTTCCTCTTCATGCAAAAACTAAACTTCAGAAGGATCAGGATTAAGACTCTAGAACAAGGAGGAAAAATGTGTGCATATATTCCATATCCACATCCACTAGTGGACTTGGAGCAAAATTTGTAGCCTTTAGAAAAGTTACTCAGCTCTAATTTGAGATGCTTTTTCATTCAATAATACTCTATTTTCTACCTTGGATCCCAATTTTTTTTCCATCTTGTTTTATAAATGGCATAAAATCCTTTTTTGGGGGAAAGTAATGCATATGTATCTGTGCCTGTCTGTATTCACGCGAGTACCTGCATGCTCTCCTTTAGCTATTCAATCTTGAGCCTTTGAACTTCAGCCAGTACAAAGGAATAGAAATATTGCTGGCACTAACCTCAATTAGAGCCAGCCAAAATAAGCGGGCGCATGCTGAGTGTCTGTTTTTCCTATCCTGGACTCCAGGAGCAGCCCATCGCAGGATTCTAGCCCAACCTCACCCTCTCTGGAACAAGACCCATTTCTCTCTTGCATTCTCTAGGGCCCTAAATCTGACTTTCTTGGAGGAGGACAGTTATTGTCTGCCAAGGGTAGTGGAGGCTTCTGCATCTGTCATGCGGATCCATCCAGCACTCTTGCCAGATCCAGCACGCTGATCCATTATGCTTACCTGCTAATACTAACATTAGTGTGGGACTGCCTAGAGCCAAGAGCTGGAAACCAAATCTGTAGCAAGGAGCTTCCCGACCAGCCAAAATGAACCAGGACTTATTCTATTAGAGGATATTTTGTTTGCTCCAATAACAGGAACTCTATTGAGACTGGTTAATTCAATTCTGCCCATCTTATCAGATTTATTTTTAATGAAACTGAACAATAGTTTCATTTGTTACGTTATTAGTTTTCCCAGTAGAAGCAATGAGTCTTTAACACTGAAAGCGAAGCAGAGAAGCTTTGCCAGTATCTTTTGGCTTATCAGTGGTGCATGCCAGTTTGGATATTACACAGTGAAATGCTTCTGTCCTCTTCTGGGTCTACTTTCTTGCTTATGGGACTTAGAGCTGTGAAGCCATCTTTCCTCATGTAACTTCCTGAACCTCATCTAATCTTGTCATTCCCTTGTTAATACACCTGCCTGGGATCCTGATTGCCACACTTCCACCTGTTGTGAGCTAAGTGACATTGTCAAAGTGGCTCAACCTCCCTAAGCCTCTTAAATTTGCAAAACGGCAATAACAAATTGCTGCATAGCTTTTAAACATAAAGATTAAATGTATCTTACAAATGTATAATACTTGGCATATGTTTTATCATTGAGCATTATATTGCTCAAATGTTTGTCTACCCAGCACTTTTGTTTTCTAGGTACGTGTCAGTAAGTACTCAAATACTTAGGTTGATAGCTGTGCCCACAGTGTTCCAATCATCCTACTTGACTGTGTCTTCTCTGGAACCTCTTATCCTTTCAAAATTTCATACAAGCATCCCTTCCTCCAAACATCCTCCATGGTTCATTCAAAGGTTGCAACCTGCCAGCAAAACCCTCACCACGTGGTACATTTATAAAAATTCACCCTGATTGAAAACAAGTCTACCATATGTGTTTAAGCAGCAATATTAAGATACGATAGTTGTCTTAAGTGAGGTTTACCAGAAGTAGAACCTTTTCTTCCTGGCCATGGGATTTGAGTGAGGGAATTCAGGAGAAACCTGTTTAATAAAAAAAAAAAAATGAGTAAGAATAGTTGAAAACCGTAAACTAGACAAAGATGTGATCTCCTGGGAAGTCTAGGTTACAGCCTGATTCCAAGGAAATCTTTACAATTGTTGCTTACACCAGAGGCTTCTCACCCACGGGAAAGGGGACTGGGTGGATGCAGAGCCACATCAGTTGGGTGTGGGAAAATATGCATAATTTTCTAAACCCCTTAAAGTGGTTTCTACCAGTCAAGGTCAAGGAAGGGTACAGAGATGATGAGCCCCCAAATCGGCAGTATTTCGGCAAGGGGATGCTGGCCTTGTAAGAAAATGGAAAAAACGGAACCTCCAATGCTATACAGACAACAATCAAGAAGACCCTGGGTTTGGAATACATGCAAGAGGCTTTTGTTTCAGCAGCTCAAAACTTCCCAGAAATAGCAGCCACAGGCCTGAAGCCAAGAGATGCCTGGAAACAGCTTGATGACATTCAAGAGTTGAGTCATTATTTCTTAGAGGAGGATAAATTTTCGGCAGTGCAGTTTTTGATACCTTACCCCACCCCCCCACCCCACTTACATTTTGAACATGTTTAATTGGAGGGTTGTATAATTAATTGCATGTCTATTGCAATATGGTGTTTACCTAAAAGCACTGTGGCCCATGTCAGTGATTAGCCGTTTTTCCTGATGTCTGTCAGAGTGCTAATTACAAGCAAACGTGTAGTACACGTTCTCTGACAAAGACACGGGAGTGTGACACTAAGGTTTCTCTCGATTCTCTGCATGTTCCTTTTATCCGCATGGTGCACTGCTTGGTTTGTGCAATGCTGATCCAGCAGCTTGGAGAAGGGATGCCAGGAATCAAAGATGATGTAACTTTCTGACCATGGTTACCAACTGTATTGTCATCTCAGGGGCAACCCCTCGGAATGTGCTCCTGGCTCTGGAGATTCCAAAGAGTCAGACAACCTGTGACCAATAAATCACAGAGCTGGAAATCCTCTGCTTACTCTCAGGCCCTGCCAAACAATTAAGCAATGAAATGTTCTAATTGTACTCTGATTTTAATGTTAGTACCCATTTCCATAATTTCTCTGGATCTTTACAGCACTGTTTAATACTTGCCAATGAAGCCAATGAAGCAAATGAACAAGAAGGAACACTCGGAGATGGCTCATGTTTCCCATTAAGCTGGCACACAAAGATCTGCTTTGTCTTCGGTTTTGGTTTGGGCAGCTGTGCTTGTTGACAAAGAAGCAGGCCCTGAAACCTTGTCCTAGCTCTCGAAATGACTTCCTTGAAACCAACTCATCCTACGGGAATGGGAGACACAGGGAACACAGCCCAGTATCTCGTGCTTGGTCCAGTGTGGGCCCCTGAGCACTCCTGGCTTGGGTTTCTTTCTCCCCAGGTTACCCTTTCTGTCCCAGGATGGCTCCCACTGCCATATAGGGATGCTGTCTCATACCACCATGCTCACTCATGCCATTTCCTGTCTGGAAAGTCCTACTTCAAACTCTTCTCTGTGACCCCTTTGTCCTTAGAGTTACATTATAGGTTTATTTCCCTAGGAGTAGGACACAGCTGGTACTCAGTATCTAGAAATAAAGCATAAGAGTAAGACAGTGTGGCGATTCCTCAAGGATCTTGAACCAGAAATGCCATTTGATCCAGCAATCCCATTACTGTATATATACCCAAATAATTATAATTCATTCTAGAGACATGCACATGTATGTCAACTGCAGCACTATTCACAATAGCAAAGACTTGGAACTGACCTAAATGCCCATCAGTGATAGACTATATAAAGAAAATGTGGCACACATACACCATGGGATACTATGCAGCCATAAGTCATGTCCTCTGGAGTGACATGGATGAAGCTGGAAACCATCTAACACAGGAACAGAAACCACTACGTGTTCTCATAAGTGGGAGTTGAACAGTGACAACACATGGAACACAGGGAGGGGAACATCACACATGGAGGTCTGTTGGGTGGCGGCAAGCGGAGTGAGAGCATTAAGACAAATGCCTATTGAATGTGGGGCTTAAAACCTGGATGATGGGTGATAGGTGCAGCAAACTGCCATAGCACATGTATACCTATGTGACAAACCTGCATGTTCAGCACATGTAGCTCAGAAGTTAAGTAAAATAACATTATTTAGAAAGTTAAACCCAATACATATGCCTTTGGGTCTCACAGCAGTCATGCGTTTCTTTACATCAATAGGAACACAAATCCATATTACATAGTCATTGCTTGTTTTGCCTTTCTCGCCAATGAAGGTAGAAGTCAGAGTTGAGTCAATCCCTATGGTTCTCTTCAGAGTATCAGGCTATTTCTCTTCAAGTCACTATGTAAAGTATACTTTGGTTGGTTGGCGAAAACCTAACTCGATCCAGAATTGGTTAAAAGGTAGACTGAGTGACTTAGGTAATAAGGTGAGGGGGAGGGATACGACACAGGGAATGAAATGCCATCAAGATATCTTTTGCATTGTTCAGCTCTCAGTAGGAGCTCTTACTCTCCCAAACAAGCTCAGTCAAGTCAGAGCCGTGGCTGATATAGCTATAGCTCAGCTGTGTAGGTAGCACATGAGAAACGAAAGATGACCCTTTTCCAGCTTTAGATCTTAGAACCCCAGAAAAGGAAGGTGAAGTTCATGGTTGGGTCACAGACCCACCTTCTGGACCAGTCACTGGTGGGAGTGGACAGTGTGGGGTACTCTGGTCAGCTTGGGTCAGGTGTTTGCTTATGGTGGGATTTAAAGAGCTGTGAAGCCATCAGGCATGGAAGAGGTGGGGACCTACAGATCCCTTGTGACTGTTGTGACTCCTGTGACGGAGCTGTCCCCACAAGGAAGAAGGCAGTACAGATGGAATGATTGAAGCCTTGGTTCACACATTCCCCATAGTGTCTGAGCAGCAGGCATCATTTCTAACTTAGTCTTACTTTTCATTGATTGAGTTAATGTCTCTCTCTACCACCAACTGAAAGCCAGGCTATTCACAAGTGACTGTGCAGAGAAAATACTTGCTAGATTGAATGTATGACTTAGTTTAACTCATGTCAAATTCCTGACATCTTAATCTTCGGGATTTGAAAACAAGAAAATTGCTGGGACTCCTCCAGATACTTCTCCATATCATAAGTTTTCTTAAATTTTACGTAACACTAATGCATGACCATGATAAAGTGAATTTCTGTAAAGTGAATAATTCTATAATAGTAAACATTTTAGATGTTCTGTAACAACACATGACTTACTATAAACTGACATTGTGACAATGTTAGATACCTCAGTAATTAAGAATCATTTCTAGTAGAGATTTGAGCATAGAAATTACCAAAATGAACTTTAGATGAAAATTGCTACACAAATGGACTAGTTCACTGTTTAATATTTTAAAGTCATCCTTAAGTTGACTTTAAAACAAAACATTGTCTTATACAAAATGCTGATTTTCTGTAAGAATTGGTCAAAACATGGAAAAACACCCTTCGTGTTGCATTGATGTTGGTGGGACTGAGTACAAGACTTCAAACTTTGTGTTGTATATCTTCACGTAAGCCCGTTTGCTTTTCAAATGAATGTCTATCTGTATATTTTGCTTTATTAAGCCTCTGTACCCTGTAAAAAGATTTAAACACTGGCATACACAAATGAGCATCATTGGATAGTATTTGAATGTTATGTTTGTATCTCCTAGCAAGATTAGCAGTACTACACAATTACATGTTGAAATTGACTACTTATTTCGTTTCCAAAATTTGCTATATCTTGGAATGCCACTCACAGCATTAGCATATACTATGCACATAAACTTTTCGTGCTTTTTTACTTGCAAGAATGATTTACCATTAACAGCCACATAGGGCCACAGAGAGACCCTTATAGCATGGCAGAACAAGCAAGTCTGAGAGCTTGGTTTATATTCGTTTCTCCTGTGCACTCCTGGCCCTGTTCCAGAAATGTCCATCTTTGTCTCGACATGTCAGTGTTACCTGCTCTTACCTTCAATGGACATGAGTGGTTTCCCTAGAATCAGTAATGTCTCTATGCCAGGAAAACATCCCCATGTGGATATATTAAGCCATACCTGGCATAGAGGCTGACAACAGTGGGCTCTACTACTTCCCTGAAACTAACAATAAGGAGCTTCTATATAGTCTATGCCTCCTAAATACTAAGTACCCAATGCCAATTTGGGGCTTATGGTATGTCACATTGTACCAATTTTGCAACTAGGGATGCTGAGCTCAGAAGGATCCTGCCCCGAATCACATAGCCTGAAAGTGACAACTGGATTTAAACCCACTTCAATCTGGCTTCACTTCATCACACTCCCTCTACTCTTAAGGCATCAGTTTTTATATATTTTCTGTAATTCCTGTGTTTCTCTTGAATGAATACTACTATTGGTGGTACCTCTGCTGCTATTCTATAACAATTTATAGAATGCTTAAAATGCATGGGTATTTAAACTGCGCCAAGTATTTTATACATTCCCGTGTTACACAATGTCATCCTTCCAACCAGATCCCTGATGCCAGACCTTCTATTATCTTCATTAGACCAGAGGGGAGCCTGAGGCTTGAAGAAGCTGTCCCAAAGTCACTTGATAAGTGACAAAGCTGCTGAACGAACGCAGTTCTGTCTTGCTTCAAAGCTCTTGTTAAACACGACACACATTGCTTCCCACAATAAGCAAATTATGCCAGTTGTCCCCTGGAAGTCCTTGGAAGGATACTTAGAAGTAGGACTCATAAACATTGGTGTGAGGTTTGGGATGGGGCAGAGGGAGGGGAGTAATGGGTAGCCTATGGGGAAGGGCACCATGAATGATCAAATGCCAATAGATGATAGAGCTGGAGGTCTTGGAGAGCTCATCTAGGTCATTGACCAGATGGGGAAGCTAAGGCATGGAGAAGTGCAGAAATGGGCAACCTCAAAGCACGACGTCCTAGTCAGTTCCGAGCCCATTACATGCATCTACTTGCATACCCACTGAAACCCTTGTTCAAGAATGAGAATTCTGTAAGGGGAGGCTAACTAGATTGCCCAAAAATCATGTAACTAGGAAGTGACGGGAGGACGCCTGGAGCCCAGTGCTCGTGCTCTGCGCATCTTCCTCTCTGGTCTTCCCTTTCTGGACCTGGACCGAGGGGGCGGTGTTATTACGGAGGCAGCCCTTGGCAATCCAGCTACATGATTTCCTTATGGGGGGAGGAAACGCAGGAGATGGTAGATAATAACTAGTGACCTCTGTCTTCTTGCTCTTGCAGGTTTTTAAACTCATGGGCATTTGTCCTAGATACTGGGGGGAGGGGTGTTCTATGTACCCCAAAATTTCATTTAAGAGATTCATTTGAAGTTTGAGAGACTGAGGGCAGGTGACACTCATTTCTACAATTCCAGGCTAAAACTGAAATCTAAAGCACTTGTTCACTGTAGTGCCACACACCTAAAGTGCTTTCAGACCCAGAGATACACGAGTGTCATGGTGCTATTTGCACAAGTGTTTGACTCGGCCATAAGGGGATCATTTCATTCATTTCTGTTTAAAATCCTGTAGCCAAAACTAAAGCATTTTGCTCTGTGTGAAGACTTACGGTAATTTACACCCTTCTATTGTAAGGCGGGACGTGTGTTTGGAATCGGGGGGGACGGGTTGGGGGTTGTGTGTGTATATCACATTCCTTTTGGCAAGTAATGTGTGTAATCTATGGAGTTTTAGTACAACACAGTTGATTAGCATAGTAGAGTATCCCTTTAACATAACAAATCTGAATATTTTTAGAGTTGCATCATTTTGAGAAAGTTTGTCTTGTAACACGTGAAAATAGCATTGCATTTTTTTCTTACGGTGCATGCTCAGCCAAATAAGTCATTCTGGGTATGAATAGAGTCCTAAATCTTTTACTAATCCTTATTCCTTATTTTGTGGTTTATCTTAAACTTTTGTAGGTTGATTTCAATGTTGATTGCTTGGCAAAAGGCAAGGCACTATTCCTATAAATTTTCAATAAAGGCTTTTGTGATAAGTTACCTGATCACAGGGGTATTTAGTCAACAAGGTATGTGTCATCTTCAACAGCTTATGAACTTGGGGGCAAATTGAGTTCACTTGTCATTAGCCATTGATGGGCACAGACTCTACCCGGTTTCCCAGAGTCATAAAATGACTGTTAGACTATTGTCTTCAAAGGAGAATTCTCCTTATTCCTACTCCCCAATCCCCTCACTCCCCAGCATGACATTCTGAAACTGACTGTATTGTAGTCAAACACACCAGCCACCTTGTCTAGATCTTCAGCTAGGAAAAAAGATGAGTAATGCAAACCAGTGTGCATTAACTTTTTTTTTTACTTATTTTAGATTAAGGGGGTTACATAAGCAGATTTGTTACATGTATATATTACGTGATACTAAGGTTTGGGGTAAAACTTATCCCATCACCCAGGGGGTGAGCACAATACCCAACAATTTCTTTCCCCCTTCCCTCCCTCCCTCCCCTGCCTGCCTGCCTGCCTGCCTGCTGTAGCAGTCCCAACTGTCTGTTATTGCCATCTATATTTCCGGGAATGTTCAATGTTCACCTGCCACTTAGAATATGTGGTATTTGGTTTTGTTACATGAATTCACATGGCCACTAGTTGCATCCATGTTGTAAAGGATATGATTTTGTTCTGTTTCTCTGGTTGCATAGTATTCCATGCCATGTGTGGACCATGTTTTCTTGATCCAGTCCACTGTTGATGGGCACCTAGGTTGATTCCAAGTGTTTGCTATTATGAGTAGTACAGAAACTCTATTTTGATTCTTCCCAGGGTGGATGACCTACAGATCACTGAAAAGATCACTGAAACATCTCTCAAATGTACACCAAGGCTTTTGTTTTAGGTACAATTTATATGCAGTAAAACCATCTGTCAGGCAGATCAGCTAGATTTGACAAATTTCATGTATCTGTTTAACCCACATGCCTGAAAAGATTATAAAACGCTCACCCTCATAGAAACGGCCTCTCATTTTACCTTCCTAGTAAATCCCCACCACCTGCAATCCCATACTCCAAAGACTCCATTGACCTGATTTCCATCACCATTAGGTTTTCCTGCTTTCAAATTTAAATATAAACGAAGTCAAACAGAATGTACTCCTTGGTGTCTGCTTTCCTTATTAAGAATCGTACATGGTACAAAAACAACGTTTTTAGTGGAGATGACCAGGTCTTCTATAACTCAAGTTGGTCTTGAACTCCTGACCTCAAGTCATCCTCCTACCTTGGCTTCCAAAATTGTTGGGAAATACAGGCGTGAGCTGCTGTCCCTAGCCCTTGTCTTTTTATTGCTCAGTATTCCATTGTAGGTGGATTTGCATTATAGTGAACCATTGTTGATGGGCTATTTGAAATTTTGTATTTTGAATAAAACTATGCACAACATGCGTTGAATGTTTGTGTCCCTCAAACTCATGCGTTGAAGCCCTAATCCAGTGTGTTGGAGGTGTGGCCTTTGGGAAGAGATGAGGTTTAGAATGAGGTCTTGAGAGATGCTGCCCTCATGATAGGATTAATGCCTTTCTAAGACGAGACGGATCTCTCTGATCTTCCTTCCTCAGAAACACTAGGCAAATGTCTTAGAGGTCTTGTAGATATGACCTTAAGAGGCTTGAAAGCTTTCTAAAGCACGTCAGGACAGTTACCAGGATGGGTTTGCTAAGGATCTTGAGCCAGAGGCATAAAAAACTGGAACCGTCTCCTAACCATTCCAATTGCAAGTTTCCTGGAAGTGAGAGGTTAACTGTTTTAATGAGTCAAATAGTCCCCATCACCCACAATCCCATACTCGAAAGACACCATTGACCTGATGAGAACTATTCCGTGAGTCAAATGGCACCTAAAGGATATGTGCTGCTGTGTTCCTTCTCTTGTTCTTGCCCTGGAAATTCCAGCGCTGCCCTGTCTGAAAAAAGATTCCGGTTCAGGTGGGTCCCCTAAGCACATCAGCTAAATCAAGGCTTTGGCTCCTATCTGAGTCACTTAGACTATTTTTTTCTTACAATTGTTCAAAGTTAAATTGAACAATGTGTTAGAGGTTTATTATGTAAGCAAAGTAAAGCAGGTACATGAGTAAAAAGACTTGGAGCATCAAGGGAGTTAGGTTATTTGGTACAGGTGGACTCCTGAGATTCATGAGAGAAGATGCCAGGAAAAGAACAGGGTCAGATTATTGGAGGTATGTGTACCATTTTGAAACTATATAGGTACTCGTTTTAGAAATTCATTCTACAGTTTAGGACTAAAAGATGTCATCCAGAAAAGCTTAACATAAACATGTTCATTTACAAAACCTAATCTCGGTGCCAAATGCGTTGGTTCATGCCTGTAATCCCAGCACTTAGGTGATCCGCCCACCGCGGCCTCCCAGAGGTCAGGAGTTCGAGACCAGACCGACCAATATGGAGAAATTCGCATCTCTACTAAAAATCCAAAATTAGGCGTGGTGGAGCATGCCTGTAATCCCATCTACTTGGGAGGCTGAGGCTAGAGAATTGCTCCAACCCAGGAGGCAAGTTTCAGTGACCCAAGATCTCCAGCCTGGGCAACAAGAGTGAAACTCCATTTCAAAAAAAAAAAAAAAGAGAACCTAATCTCAAATTTTACTTTCATATTTCTTTTGATTCTTAATAGTTAGACTTGAAAACAATATCAAGTGTGATGGTTAATACTGTCAACTTTATTGGATTGAAGGATGCGAAGTACTGATCCCTGGGTGTGTCTGAGGGTGTTGCTAAAGGAAATTAACATTTGAGTCAGTGGACTGGGGGAGAGGTAGACCCACCCTTCAATCTGGGTGGGCACCATCGAATCAGCTGCCACTGTGGCTAGGATGAAAGGCGGAAGAACATGAAAGGGCTGGACTTGCTGAGTCTTCCAGCCTTTGTTTTTCTATTGTGCTGGATGCTTCCTGTCATCAAACATTGCACTCCAGGTTCTTCAGCTTTTGGACTTTTGGACTTTTAACAATGATTTGCTAGGGGCTCTCAGGCCTTTGTCCACAGATTGAAGACTACACTGTCGGCTTCCCTGCTTAAGAGATTTTGGGACTCGGACTGATCCACCACTGGCTTCCTTGGTCTTCAACTTGCAGATGGTTTATCGTGAGACTTTACCTTGTGAATGTGAGTCAGTTCTCCTTAATAAACTCCCTTTCATATATACATGTAGTCTATTAGTTCTGTCCCTCTAGAGAAAACTAATAAATGAAGAAATTGGAAACAAAACCAAGTATCTGGTTTGTTTGACTTCTAGAATATGGTAATTGGTTTGACTTGAAAAGTTTCAGAAATTTAGGTTGAGCTTTAGTCTGAGTATATGCACTGCACGTGAGATTGTTTCTCTGGCACAACACACACTTCTGGGTTTTATTTGTGCATCAGAAAAGAATAAAGTATCTTTGAGCAATTTGGGAGAGTTTATAAAATTTGTGCTGCTCATTCTAATCTCTGGCCCAGTGTCTTAGTTTCAGAGTTCTGAGAAATGATGTGAGCTGCCCAAAGACGACTTATCCCTTTAATAACGATGGCTAAAGCGCTCGGCATAATTTGTGTCAAGCACAACATAATTTTCTGTATGGTGAGTCTTGCTTCTCTAAACAACCTTGGGGCGTGGTAGGTGTCATTACTATCCCCCCTTTGCAGATACGGAAACTGCATGTCGGTGGCAGATCAGATATGCTGAGGTTACTAAACTTCCCTTAATCACACAGGAACTCAGCAAGTTGTTTGACTTGGTTTTCAGCTAAGCAGACAAGCCCAGAAAACACATCAGAGTTTTAAGTGTTCAACAGGAGATGTGACAGTTACACACAAGGCATGCATAACTCAAGTTACGTGGTTTTTCTGTCCCCACACCCAGCGACCCAGCGCACACTGTTTGAGATACTGGGATCCTCAAGCCACAGACAAGATTTGATAACACTGGTTCTAAACTGCCTCAGGCTTTCAATGAAGTCTTTCATTTTTTTCCCAGCTACAATTTTCAGCAATAGTGTAACTTTTTTCCGTCGATTTTTTTTCTCTTACATGTGGAAATTTGTCTATAGAAAAACATTGTCCCAGTGGAGTCATGCCAGGGAGCCAGAAAAAAAACCAATGAGCCTAGGTAACTGAAAACTCTTCAACCCGGCTCTCCCTTCTGAAGTCGGGAATGCCAAGCTGTCTCTTTTCTGTTGGAGATTCTCCCCCACCCTGAATTTATCAGGCTGTGGAAAAATACCTGGAGCGAAAATAATCATGACAGCAATAACAACAATAGGTTTTATTGCACCCTAGGTGTGTGTGAAGCATACTGCTAAGAACTTTATTTATTGTACCATTTAATTCTCTCCATAGCCTGTGGGGTTTCATAGTCTTATTTATCCCATTTTATCATAGGAAGAAACAGGTTTCTAAATGGGAAGTGCATCTCCAGGGTCATCCAGAAATGTGGAGAGAGGGCCGGGATTTGATACTTGGTCAGTGGGCCTGAAAAGCAAGTGCCTTGAATTCAGATAAGATTACTGATCCAGTTGATACGGTTCGCATTTGTGTCCCTGCCCATATCTCATGTCAAATCGTAACCCCCAATGTTGGGTAGGTGACTGGATGACGGGGGCAGACTTCCTCCTTGCTATTATTTTGAGACAGGGTCTGTTGCCCAGGCTGGAGTGCAGTGGTGCAATCTTGGCTCACGGCAACCTTCAATTCCTGGGTTCAAGCGATTCTCCTGCCTCAGTCTCCCAAGTAGCTGGCATTAGACGTGCCCATGACCATGCCTCTTAGTAGAGATGGGGTTTCGTCATGTTGTCCAGGCTGGTTTGGAACTCCTGACCTCAGGTAATCCATTTACCTAAGTCTCCCAAAGTGCTGGGATTTAGAAGTGTGAGCCATCTTGCCCATTAGTTCTCCCTTGCTGTTCTTGTGATCCTAAGTTCTCATGAGATCTGGTTTGTTTAAAAGTGTGTAGCATGTTCTCAGTCTGCCTGTCTTGCTCCCGCCGTGGAGGACGTGCCTGCTTCCCTTTTTCCTTCTGCCATGATTTGCGAGTTCCTCGCCAGTCATGCTCCTTGAACAGCCTGTGGAACCATGTGAGTCAATTAAACATCTCAATTACCCAGTCTCAGGTTCTTTATAGCAGTGTGAGAACCAACTAATACACCAGTTATCACCCATGAGGTATTACGAAAACAAGCATTTATAGGAAAGAGGTGAAAGCTTCCTATTCAGACATTTGCATAACGTTCTGGTCCTTAATTCAAGAGTCTTTTCCTTCCATCAAAGGCCATGCTAGTTTACACGTGGTTTGGGGACAGTGAATTCCCACTTGTGGGGTCTCCACCAGTGCAAACAGATAGGCAATAGAGTTCGTTGTGTATATCTTGAAACAGAAGGAATGAATGGGAAGAGAAGCTTAAATTGGAGAGAAACTTGTCTTTTCTTGGTGTGACTATCCTGGCAGATCTTTCTGCAACCACCTGGGCCTGCTTCTATTACAAGGTACAAAACTGCCAAGTGGAGCCTTGTTGAGAACAGTAATTTTTTCCACCTGCTTATGATGGCACTTACGCATGACTTGAGAAGCACTTTCAATATGGCAGAACTCACGGACAGTATATATGTATATTTTAAAATAGCCAATGGATATGTAACCCGAGATTGAAACTGAGCGCTGGCCTCACTCGTGTGGGAATGGGGAACCTCAGTGTCGGAGGCAGGTCTGTCTCTTCCATCCTTCAGCAGCTAAATGGTGATTTTTAGCCTGTAAACAGGGCTGGGTATATTCTTACCACAGTCTGACAAGTTGTTTTCCCCATCTCATTACAGAAGAAAACTTAGGTTGATGACTTCCAAAGTCATCCAGGGAGGTCCTGGAAAAAGCCAGGATTTACTACCTGATTCATCAGACCCCAAAATATCTGCTCTGAATCTGTACATATGCCTGATGGGTCCCAGGTGAACTTGGCATACGTTGTTCCAGCAGATCTTAATATATATTCAATCAATGTATTCATATTTATTTTTCTCTTTTTTTTTTTTTTTTGAGACAGTCTTGCTCTGTTGCCCAGGCTGGAGTTCAGTGGCGGGATCTGGGCTCACTACAAGCTCCGCCTCCCGGGTTTACGCCATTCTCCTGCCTCAGCCTCCCGAGTAGCTGGGACTACAGCAAATGGAGTGAACAATTATTCTAAGATACCATACTTAGCTACTCCATGAAATTTTTAGAAAGCAGTATGTTTTTACATGAATAAAGGTGATACAACCATCAGATTCTATAAAAGTCACCTGGGATGTTCTGGGAAAGCACATACCATTCTTATGAGCCCTATTAAGAGTTGGATTAAGGTTCAGGATAGGGGCATGTTTATTTCACACTGTAGAACTTTTGAAAGATGAAATCAGAGGTATACAGTACATGGGAACATCCCGTGCTTACCTGCCATCTGTCAGTGTTAACATCAATGCGTTAACAGGTGTTTTTTTTTTTTTGCATTATTGGTAGGTCCTTGAAGTTTTAGGGAAGTGATGCGATGAAAAGCATCCCCAACAGAAATGTGAGGAAATATATTTAAGGTATAGTGGACGGAGAAGGGAGGGAG
>NW_012119043.1:4100658-4151878 GCF_000951035.1 Colobus angolensis palliatus | reverse complement strand
GGGGTGGTGTTTAACCAAATCGTTTGATGGTTTGAGTGCCTCTGTATGAACACTACAGTTTATACAAGAGGATTTCAGTATCTTATTTTCACAACTCTGAATTATCTCCGTTTTTCTGATAAAACTGAAGGAAGTTGCACATTTATAGCTATATAGTTAATCTTCGTAGAGCTGGGATTCAAAGACCAGACATTATGACTCAAATCTCATGTGTTTGTAGACTTACTGATATTTCATTATTTAAAACTCAAACTACACTGATGTATAATTGACAAAGTGCACCCAAAGTGTGCAACGCAATGAGTTCTTACCTGAAACTACTGCCAAATCAAGATAGTTGAACATATCCAGTACCCTGAGGGTTTCCTGGTGCCCCTCCCTTGATTTCTCACCATTCAAACCCTGGCCCAAGGTCATCACTGCAGTTTTCTGTCTCCATAGTCTTACATCCTGGTGACTCTTCTCCCATCCAATGGCATTAATATATTTTTTCTTCTGATGCATGTGTGAAAGGCTAGTAAACATCCCAACGTGTTTAGCTAAATATCCTCCTAGGCCTATGAGCGGCCCTGAGGTGTAAGTCTTCCTTTGAATGCCCTCGCTCCACACTTCTCTGCAGGGCACTTTATCCTCTTGATGGTCTCTAAATCCCTGAGAGTAAAAAACCCCAGGCTTTGCAGGGCAGAGGAAAGAGTTAGCAAAATCAAGAGCTGACCCTCCTGAGGGGGAGGGAAGCACAGCTGTTTGGTGGATGTGTTCCTGGAACCCACGTGATGTGCAGTACAGTTTGATGCTAATAACTTAGCTCTCTGCTTACGAAAGGATTAAAAGAATATACACGTGACATGTCACTCCTTCCCCATAGTACCATCTCCCTTTATTTCAGAGTATGATTTCTCCAAAAGGGAAGCCGTCTTGGATGTAGTGAATTTAAACTGTTAGGCATTGGATTAGGCCCTGATTTAAAGTTCTAGTTTTAATATTAAAGAGATGAGTGTTACTTTTATATCCCAGAGAAGCAGTGTGTAAACAAATAAAAAATTCATTAGAGACAGGCTGCTATTGCTGAGATGAAAGTTTGATGTTAGAGCTAGGCTTTCAAAAGCTTAAAACCCAGTCAGTGGGTCATTAGCAGGCAGCCAAACTAAAAAAGAGCGACTTTGAGATGGGCATTGTCTGTGGTCTTCGTTTCTTCAAGGTTTCAAAAATTAACATAAGTATTTCCGCCCCCCAATCAGGGAAAATAACAGCTACCATCATGGTTATGTTGAAAATTTATATTTCAACTATGCTGCTGAGTCTTGTTTCTTCAACTTGACCAGCTAATCACGTGCCACTAAGCACAGAAATTGAGAAGTTTGAGGGCATGAAAAACTGTAGTTCACTCAGTTCACAGCTGGGAAGTAGTTTTCATTTTGTAAATGCCATGAAGTCCCAGGGCTGAAATTCAAGGTCTTGGACTCGACAGCATGCATACACCTGTAGTTCTTATCTACTTAGGTATTTTTTTTTCTTTTTAACTTTTGGCAATGCAATATATTTCATGGCACACCATCTCCTGTGTGAAAAGGATGGAAAACTTGTTAAAGACACTGATCCAAGCCTGGCTAATCAGAGCACCCTACTCCTTACCAGGCACATTGATTGGTCTAAGGAGGAACAACCAGAATCCTTTTGCAGCATATGTTAGGTCTTTGCTATACATGGTTCTAGCAAGGAAGAAAAAGCCATCTATTTAGCTAGGTTTTCTAAGTTGAAGCAATATAGGCTAGAGGCTGCCAGATGGCAAGTACCCCAGCAAATAGAGGCAGCCAATTTGAAGAAAAAAAATAAAAAGGACTAAACAAAGTGAAACAGAGTTGAGAGATGAGAGAAGAGCTCTGACAAAGTTGCATATTTGTGGAATCGGGCATGTTTGAGCTTGGTACCCAATCTCCAACACATTTGTTGCTGTTGAGTCAATACGACTTAGAGGTCTGTTTCTGCAACTGAATGAACGCAAACCAATATAATACAAAAAGTCTTTCCTCTAATTAGTCTGAGCATAGGGTAAATACTGACCGCTATAGGCAAATCATCCACTATCTTCTGTATTTTAGTACTTGAGCTTCTGCAACTCTTGCTCTCTTGCAGACTAGAAAGTACCTGTTATCAGACTGGGGTCATAGGATAGTAGAATGAGTACAAGACTTTGGACTAACCTGTGTCATTGAAAATGACAAAATTTCTCCTCTTGAAGGCTGCATAGTATTTCACTGCATATAAATGACATTTAAAAACCTATTAACTTAAAAGTGGACGCTTAGGTTATATCCACATGTTGACAATGATGAATAATGCTGTAATGAGTATGGGAGTGCAGCTATCTCTAACATTTAATCTTAACTCCTGTGTGTACGTGTGTGTATATATATCCTTCCAGAAGTGTGACTACTGGATCATATGGTGATTTGGTTTGGCTCTGTGCCACCTGGATCTCACGTGGAATTGTAACCACCACATGTCGTGGGAGGGACCTGGTGGGGGGGGTGGTGGGTAACTGAATCATGCGGGAAGGTCTTTCCTGAGCTGTGCCTGTGAACAAGTCTCATGAGATCTGGTGGTCTTACAAAGGGAGTTCACCTGTAGAAACTCTTGCCTGCCACCATGCAAGATGTCCCTTGCTCTTCTGCCATGATTGTGAGGCCTCCCCAGCCATGTGGAACTGAGTCAATGAAACATCTTTATCAGTAACCCAGTCTTGAGTAGCTCTTTATTAGCAGAGTTGAAGATGAGCTAATGCATATGGTAACTTTTATTTTTAGTTTGAGAAATCTCTATACTGTTTTCCAAAATGACCGTGCCGTTCCCACCGACAGTATACAAAGGTTATTTTCTCTACATTCTTGCCAGCACCTCTTACCTTTTGTTTTCTTGATAGCCATTCTAACAGGTATAAGGCGGTATCTCATTATGGTTTTAATTTGGATTTGCCTGATGAATGATGGTGAGCATTTTAAAAATCTGTTTCACATGTCTCTTGAGAATATTTAGGTTCTTTGCCCATTTTTTAATATTTTTGAGTGGTTTATGTTTTTTGCATATTTTGGATACGATCTCCTCATCTGATCTGTGGTTTGCAAATATTTTCTCCCTATGTATGAGTTATCTCTTCATTCTGATCTTAAATAAGGGGGGCATATAAATGAATATTGCATGATCCCACTAGAGACTGGGGATATGAGGGGTAGGGCCAAGGGAAATGGTTAAAAGGTACAACGTTTCTGTTCCTTATAGGAGGATTGAGTTCTGACCTTCTTCACATCAAGGTGACTAGAGTTAATAATGTATTATTCCTCAATTGTTAAAGGAATGGATTTTAAATGTTCTTACCAAAAAGAAATAAGCATGTGAGGTGATGGATGTGTTAGCCTGACCTGCTAATTCTGCAATGTATACATGTATCAAGGTATCACATTGTATCCCATAAATACATTCAATTATGTCATTTAAAAATAAAATTCAACACTTGTATGTTTTAACATGTGGACAGACAGGTTCAAAAAATCCTCTTGCAACCCAGAACTCATTGTTCAGTATGAGCCTTGATACAGGTAGGAAGGGATTTGGGAGGCCGAGCTGGATGAATCAAGAGGTCAGGAGTTTGAGAACAACATGGTAAAAACCCCGTCTTCACTAAAAATACAAAAATTAGCCGGGCGTGGTGGCGGGTGCCTGTAATCCCAGCTACTCAGGAGGCTGAGGCAGGAGAATCGCTTAAACCAGGGAGGTGAAGGTTGTAGTGAGCTGAGATTGTGCCACTGCACTTTAGCCTGGGTGATAGAGGGAGACTGTTTCAAAAAAAAAAAAAAAAAAAAACTGATGGGAGTATTAATAACCACAAAGGTTTGTTCGGGGCTGGGGACATTAACCCATGCCTAGAATCACTGCACTTTGGGGGCTGAGTTGGGAGGATTGCTTGAAGTCAGGAGTTAGACCAGCCTGGGTAAGGATATAGCAATACCCCATCTCCACAGAAATGTAAAAACTGGCTGAGTTGGGGGCATGCACGTATAGTTGCAGCTACTTGGGAAGGAGGCTTGAGTCCAGGGGTTGGAGGCTGCAGTGAACTCGGACGGCACTACTGTACTCTCCAGCCTGGGCAAGAGAGTAAGACCCTGTCTTTCAATTTAAAATTGGTTCTAGGGTTGTAGAATAGATTAAAAGCCATAGGATATAAGGGGAATCCCAGCTATATTAATTTTGTATTCCAATTTCGTGTTGACATGCTGTATCAAGATTGCTTTTTTCTTTTAAAGGCTTCTATGTGGACAACATGGCTGGAGTTAAACGTATTAGTTACATTCAACAGAGCTTTATTAGCATATGATAGCTTAGGAATGAATGACTTGAACTCATTCACATTTAGAGAGGTTGTCAAACTGAGAACTGGGCAAAGCCACCTACCCTAAAATATGACCCCGAAAGCAAATTGGTTGAAGAAATGAGATCCCAAAGATTCTTGGTGAATTTTGAAGTCTTCATCAGTATATCCATTTTAAAAGGAGATGAAAGCTGAAATGAACTGTGGGCTAACGGGACAACTGAATTAAACATCCGTCCTATTAAGAAGGGCTAACTTGTCCGAGCTTGGTAGCTCGCTCTTGGTGGCTAGACCCAGAAGAACGTTAACAATCCACTGCAATTTGGCTCTTGGGAAGCCACATCCCTAGGAGAAAGGGGAGAAAACCACATCAACGGATCACCCCGTGGGACAACAGAAGCTGAACAGCAGCCCTTGAGCCCCAGATCTTTCCTCTTAGTCCACCCCAATGAGAAGGAACCAGAAAAACAATTCTGGTAATATGACAAAGCAAAAAACTCACCAAAAGCTCACCAGCAATAGACCCAAATCAAGAAGAAATCTCTGAATTGCCAGAAAAACAATTCAGAAGGTCAATCATTAAGCTACTCAAGGAGGCACCAGAGAAAGGTGAAGTCCAACTTGAATTTTAAAAAATAAAGGATTAAAAGGGCTAACTTGAAGATAAATCTTTTGAAGATAAAATCGACTCCAGGTCTTTACAGGAACTAAGGTGACCTTGATGGACAGTGGAAGGAATCACAACATCCAATTCCTTTTAAATAAAAATTTGATGAGTATAGACTTTGGAATGCTTCAGACCGGGTTCAAACCCTGGATTTTTTGAGCTAACAACTTGGAGAGACTGTCTATCAGCAGTACGAGAACAGACCAAGACATACCAGACACTGGTAATCTATAAAGAAAAAGCTTTTAATGGACTCACAGTTGCACATGGCTGCGGAGAGACCCCACAATCATGGCAGGATGGTCTTACCTGGAGGCAGACAAGAGGAAACTTGGGCAGGGAAACCACCCTTTATAAAACCATCAACTCTCATGAGATGTATTCATCATCGCAAGAACACAGGAACGACCTACCCCCATGATTCAACCACCTCCTCAGGTCCCTCTGACATGTGAAAATTGTGGGAGCTATGATTCCAGATGAGATTTGGGTGGGTCTTCTCGAGCTTTGGCTTCCTCATATATAACATGAGGATGGAATAGTAACAGAATCGGGCTTCCCAGATCCATTCTGATCAAATTAAATAAACTAAATCCTTGAGTGAAGTTCAGGCAGGGGTATTTTATAAAAGCATTTCACGTGATTCTGATGTGTGGTCAGGTCTGAGAACCTCTTGAATAGACATTAAGCATTCTATCTCATTTTAGGCTGTATGCCATGCAAATCATGTAGACATAAACACGAGCAACCCAAATTGCCAGGGTCTGAAAAAGGGACTCAGATCTACCTGGTGAGTAGGCTCTCCAGGTGCTTCTGATGCAGGCAACCCATGGACCACATTTAGAGGGGAGGAAAAAATGCCTCCAGCTTTTTCATCTTTGATGTACTAAGAATCTGCTGGGGAAAGGTATCGAGTGGGCTGTATTGATTAGAAAGAGAATCTTCATTTTAAGCAGCAGACAAAAAGGGTTGGTTTTCAGAAATAGAATTAAGTGAAAATGTATAGGTCAACAGGACATTGTCCAGACAAACATAAGGAGGAAAGGGATGGTAAAGTGTATTGCTTGGGACCTCTGTGATGAGGATGCCAAGAGCACAGTGTCTGACTGTAGATCTGAGGGCCCATGAAAGTCTCAACTGCTTATGATTCATTCCAGTTTCCTCTAATGTCCACTCCCCATGAAAATTATAAGACAAGATGTAGGTTCTGAGAATAGGCTATGATATCTGTGGCTTCCATCTTGCGGGCACTCGCTGGCTCTTTTTACTTGCTGAAGGAAGCTGGCATGTTGTGAGTTACCCTACAGATAGACTTTCGTGGCTGAGAACTGAAATGAAGGCCCCTGGCTGCAGTCAGTTAAAAAAAAAAAAAAAAAAAAAACTCGGGCCCCAGTTCAGTCTGCAAGGACTTGAATCCTGCTAATAGGTTTGCAAGTAAGCTGGGAAATGGATCCTTCCCTAGCCAACATTAGACATGACAGTGGTCCTCACCAACACTGCAGCCTGTTGCAAAACCCTGAGCAACCTGGACCTGTGGCCCACAGAAACTATAAATTTTTTTATCTTTTTTTTTTTTTTTTTTTTTGAGACAAGGTGTTGCTTTATTGTGGAGGCTGGAATGCAGTGGGCAATCTTGGCTCACTGTACCATCAGTGTGGACCTCCTGGACTCATGTGTTTCTCCTGTTTCAGCCTTCTGAGTAGTAGCTGGGACTACAGGAGTGTACCATGGTGTTCAGTTAATTGAATTTTTTTTTTAGAGACAGGGTCTCCTGATGTTGCCCAGCGTGGTCTTCACCTCCTAGTCTCAAACGATCCTCTTGCCTTGACCTTCGAAATCTTACAGGTATGAGCCACTGTTCCCAATCATGTTTGTTATTTTCAGCTACTAAATTTGGAGATAATGTGTTATGCTACAACAAATAACTTATGCGAAGACTTACATTTATTGTGACTCTAATGATCTGGCAGCTCACTAGGGGAAAGTCCTGGGAAAGCTATACCAGTGAGAGTTGTCTGGGTCTTGGGGGACACTTCCAAGGCTTTGCTTTTAAGACCAAGCTTCTAATCTGGCTCCACCAATTTCTAGTAGCTGTGTAGCCTTCTCTCACTTCTGAGACCTGGTTTTCCTATCCAGAAAATAGAGATGGCCTTGTCTACCTTGAAAGTTGGGAATTGGTGACGAAGTGGTTCTTACCACAAAGACGGTAATCCTTTTTACTGTGCCATACACAAGCATTTTTACAAGGTATGGTCGGCAGGATTTCTGCACCCTAGTGAACGAGCTCGGAGTAATCTTGAGTATGGGAGGAGTCTGACTAGGATGCGATAGCACTCCCTCGGTAGCAGGAATAGGTTACTTAGCAGTTGATAGTTAATCTGAAGGGAGATAATCCTGGGTGAGCCTGAACTAGTTAGAAGAAACTTAAAGAATGTGAAGAAATTCAAAAAGCACACCTTTGCTCACCTGGAAGAAGGTGCAAATACCCACATAGTAAACTTTCTATGGAGCTGCCTGGAAAGGAGTGGCTGGGTGGCTTTCACAGGCTGAGATGTCACCAGCTAACAACTAGCAAGGAAGTGGGATCTTAATCTTACCTCCAGGAGGATCTAAACTTCGTTGACAACCTTGATGAGTGAGGAAGACAATCCCAAGCCTCGTGAGAATCACAGCCATAGTTAGCACCTCAGTTGTAGCTGGGGAGATCTTGAGCACAGGGTCCATCTCTAATCCATACCTAGACTTCTGACCCCTGGAAATTGTGAGAACTCAAATGTTAGCTTTAAGTTACTAAGCATGCCTAATTTATTTTACAGCAGTAGACATTAATACTGAAGGTTAGGATGGTCACCTAATGGTATGTCAGTCACATTTGTAAAGTTTCATTCTGTGACTGTTACCGAAAAAGGGTCCAGATCCAGACCCCAAGGGGAGGGTTCTTGGATCTATGCACAAGGAAGAATTCAGGGCGAGTCCATAGGGTAAAGTCAAAGCAAATTTATTACGGAATTAAAGGAATAAAGAATGTGTACAGCATAGAACAGCGGCATGGGCTGCTCAGTTGAGTATACTTAGTTATTTCTTGATCATTTGCTAAACAAGTATATCATTCATGAGTTTTCCTGGAAAGGGGCAGGCAATTCCCTGAACCCACCGTTTCTCCCCGTTTTAGACTACAGAGGGTAACTTCTGGACATTGCCATGGCATTTGTAAACTGTCATGGTCCTGTTGAGAGTGTCTTTTAGCACGCTAATATATTATAATTAGCATATAATGAGCAGTGAGCGGGGGAAACCAGGGGTCACTCTCATCACCATTCTGGTTTGGGTGGGTTTTGGCTGGCTTCCTGTTTCAACAGTGTTTATGACCTACATCCTGTGATCCCAATGATCCCAATCCTGGTACCTCCCATCTCATCCTGTGATAAGAATGCTTAACCACCTAGGAATACGGCCCAGCAGGTCTCTGCCCTGTTTGATCCCACCCCTATTCAAGATGAAGTGGCTGTTTTAAAACCTCTGGCATATTTCAAATGCCTCTGACTAGACTTACTCTATTGTGGTAACCCTAGTGCTCAGCACTCTGGGGAGAGGTGGAGCATTGTTGATGAGCAAAGAAACGGGTAAAAGAAGGAACAAACAGGGTAGGGTTCCTACCCCTTGGGTATTGAGACTAAAGAAAGGAATAGTGCTGCTAAAAGGGCTGCTCCTAAATCACGCTCCTTGATATGCCCTAGGAGTTCAGTCTGTCTCCTTTGGGACTTAGGATTTGCTGACTCAGCCAACACAATCCCTGAAGGATAAGCTTCTAGTATGTGCTGGGTTATTTCCCAAAAACCTGAGCATCCGTGAAAACCAGAAGTAAAGTAAATGAATGGCTGGCTTTTTAAGAGGATAGCTGCTGGTGAAGAGGAGCCAATGTTTGCAGTTGTGAGAAGTGTGGGGGGTGCAGAAGCAGAACTTTTACTCAGACTGATGTGGCAGTGATAAATCAGATGCCGGCATCACCCATGGGATCAGCCTGAATTGAATGATAGTGGGCTCACTCCTGAGGCTTATGCTAAGGTAAGAGTAGAAATAAAGTGGCAGACGGCTGGGTGTGCTGGCTCACACCTGTAATCCCGGTACTTTTGGAGGCCAAGGTAGGTGGATCACTTGAGATCAGGAGTTGGAGACCAGCCTGGCCAACATGGTGAAACTCCATCTCTACTAAAAATATAAAAATTAGCCAATATGGTAAAATCTCATCTCTACTAAAAATATAAAATTAACTGGGTGTGGTGGCGGTTACCTGTAGTCTCAGCTGCTTTAGGAGGCCGAGGCAGGAGAATCACTTGAACCCAGAAGGTGGAGGTTGCAGTGAGCTGAGATCACTCCATTGTACTGTAGCCTGGTCAACAGAGCGAGGCTCCATCTCAAAAGAGATGGCCAACAGCATCCTTCAATGGTCTGTAGCTGCATTGTCCAATATAGGCACCTCAAGCTGAGCTAGATGCAGGTTTTTAAAAAATTTGATTTTTAGAGTTGGGGTCTCCTCTGTCCTCAAGACTGTAGTGCAGTGGTGCTATCAGGTCAATGAAGTCTGGAACTCCTGGGCTCAAGCAATCCTCCCACCTCAGCCCTTTCACATAGCTAGGATCATGGGCACTACCATGTCTAGCTGACTGTTTTTCATAGCAATGGGGGGAACTCAGTGTTGCCCAGGCTCATCTCATATTCCCGCCTTGGTCTCTCAAAGTGTTGAGATTATAGGCATGACCTACCATGCCTGGCCAGATGTGACTTTTGAGCACTGGAGATACGGCTGGTTCAAACTGAAATGTGCTGTGAGTAAAATTTATGCCAAGTACCAAGACTTAGCAGGAAGATGTAAAATCGCCTTATTTCTCTATTCATGACATGTTGAAATACTATTTTTAATATTGAGTTAAGTAAAATAGACTAGTATTAACCTATTTTTACTTCTGTGGCATGTCTGCTAGACAGCTAAAAATTATATATGCATCTTGCCTTATATTTCTAGTAGACAGTGCCAGTTTAAAGCATGAGGAAATCTATACTGGAGGAGGCAAGGCCAAGAAAACAAAATCAAACTTGGGCTAAAATAGGACAAGTCTCTATATGGTTACTAGATAAGTAAATGATGATACTTTTACACTTTCAAATCTAACATTAATCAGAATAGGAAGAGTTTTCCAGTCTTTTCTCTCCCTGTCTCTTCCCTTCTATTTCCCTCCCATTACCTCCTCCCCTCTCCTCCTTTCATTTCCTCTGCGTTTTTTCTTTTTTTCTTAGAGATAGGGTCTTGTGCTGTCATCCAGGCTCGAGTGCATTGGTGTGATCTCAGCTCACTGCAACCTCTGCCTCCTGAGTTCAAGTGATCCTCCCACCTCAGCCTCCGAAATAGCTGGGACTACAGGCACATGCTACCATGCCTGGGTAATGTTTTTGGTATTTTTTGTTGAGGGAGTCTCACCAGGTTGCCTAGAAATAGTCTCAAACTACTGGGCTCAAGTGATCCATGGACGTCGGCCTCCCAGAGTGTTGAGATTATAGGTGTGAGCCACCATGCCTGGCCTATACTTTGCGCTTGGTAGATGGGATGACTTTAAGTGACCATACTGTTAAAAAATGACTTATTGGGACTGTCTCATTCTTAGCCAGTGAGATTAAAATATCTGTCTAATAAATCCATCTCCAGACCCAGGATCTATCAGTGCAACGTCTCATTGAGTTCCTGGCTGGTTGGCAGTAAGGGAGTGGGCATTCTGGGAGAATGGAAAGAGCTGTTGTCCTGTCTCAGGTAGTCATTGCTTGGTTTAGATGCCTGCTTCTAGGAAGGAATGTGGACACTGTGCTCTCAAGCTTCCAACTTCTCAAGGAACACATTCTATGAAATCTCCCCTTTGTCAAAGACTGGAAGTTGAATATCTTGTTACATACCTGTCCATACCCAACAATAGAGTCTTAGGGGGCATTTAGTTTCCAAAGCCACCAGGGAGGTGGGTTTCATTCTACACCTTGGACTCCGTCATGGCATCCTTGTGACTGATGTGGAGAGGCTCAACATTTATTTCCTTTCTAGCACTGGTACCCAGGAATTCAGAGGTTGGGGCAGGGATATTGAAGAAAATGGCCGTGGCCTATTGGGGAGTCTCAGGGATGAAACATTAGTTCTTATCCCAACATTGCAGTTGCAGCCTTGGCTGATCAATTCTCCTCCCCTCTCCAAACCCCAAACACAGACCCATATGGACATGGATACTGCTCTGTTAGAAGAGAAACCAAGTTGGTAGGAAACCCAATTGTGTGTAGTGAGTTTTAAAATACTAAGTTCAGTTTGCCTTGAAATATTGCTTGTCTTCTGTAGCGTAAATAGATCTCTATGATCTTATCTAACCCTAGAATCTGTCTATGGGGCAAAGGGTGGGTCTTGGTACCTATAACAATTTGTTATTGGAGTTGAGTGTTCTGTTTCATTTCAAATCTATATCACAGTGACAAATTCTTGGCTGAAAAATATCTTGAGGCAAATGAGAGGAGAGGGGTGAAGATTTTACTGCACGTCTACCATCTCACCTTTTTCTGACAATCTGCTTTCAAAGTAATTATATTTCCTTCTATTTTACTTGAGGAGGATGTGGGGGTTTAATGTGGTTGGGCGTCTTGGCTGAGAACCAAGTGGTAGAGCTTGAGATTTACACATGCGGCAGAGTGGCTCTGATGCCTTGATTCTCTACATTTGTGGATACGCGTTGCAGATACACAAAGCACACGCAGGTTCCTAGGTGGCTGCCAGTGGAGTACACTCAGATACCAAAGCACAGTTAAAATGTTCAAGAATAGCTCTGAATAGGTGACCAGCCTCCCAGGTTTTCCAAATTCAACCTCACTTAACACTGTCCTGCGATTATAAAAATCCAGCATCTCTTTTCAACGTAGGTCTTCCCCCCTCGTTCCCCCTCCTCCCCCAAATGGAGGGTAACGTTTTCAGATTCTAAACCCTCAGTGTTGCACAATCTTACTGAATCATCATCAAGATCCAATGAGGCATTTCCAAAATTTGAAAACTGAGCCCCAGAGAGGCTAAATTGCGAAAGTCACACAGCTGGGAAGAAGATAGAAGAGGTGGGATCTAAAGTGAGGTTCATCTAGAATTTTTTTTTTTTCCCCCACAAAAGGACAAAGGCTGGATATATGGTGGCTCATGCCTATAATCCTAGCACTTAGGGAGACCAAGGCAGGAGGATCATTTGAGCTCAAGATTTCAAGACAAGCCTGGGCATCCTAGTGAGACATCGTATCTATCAAGACCACTCTGGGCATTCCAGTTGAGACATCATATCTAAAAATAAAACTTGGAAGAGGAAAACTGCTAACCACTAAATTTTGCTGTCTTTATTATGCTGCATGCCTAAATCTTTGAGTTAATGGAAACAACAAAGATCTAGTGTCTTTCCATCAGCTTAGAAGAGTCAGTTATTTTTGAATGATAGAAAAATTTTAGGAAGAGGAGCTGATTTTTTTTTTTTTTCCGCCATGCATGGCATAATCATTTTGAACGTCAGTATTTGTTGTAACACAAAGTTTTGCGGGTTTTTCCTTTTTTCATAAAATGTGTACTTCCCCCACCCCCCCTTCACACACTTTTTGGGGTGAGAGATCTTTGGGGAAAAAAAGGGAAATAGTAGAAAGAACAATACATCATCTAGTCATGCAATTTAGGGAAATGAAAAAAGCAGGAGCAAGCCAGTTACGCTGACAGCCCCGTCCACCTGAGCGGCAGTTCGGCTGCTGCTGAGATCCTGCTTATGGTAATGAATTTCAATGCCACTTCCCAGCCTAGGAGTGTTTGGGGGAGATAAAAGTCGAGCTTGTGTGCTGTGCCTCTGACCTGGTTTTCAGTTTTAGACAACTTTGTGGTTGCAGAAAGTTTGACTTTCCAGATGTGAGCATGAGGGCTTCGTTTTCTGGCCTGTAGTTTTATTGCTGTCAGCTTTAAGACAGATTTTTGGAGGGGGGTTGTGGAGGGTTTAGCTTGCTTTATAAGGTTTGCTGGAGTCGGCATGCTGATGAGCTGCCAATTTGCATTCTGCGCCTTCGCAGCCATCACCTGCCCACAGCAGCACCATTACCCTACTTCCTGGGTTTCTGCTCTTCTATTTTCTACCTGCAGCCGCTATTTTTTTTTTTTTTTTCTTTAGAGCCTGGGGAATTCTCTTGCTCTTGCTGACTTTTTGCTTCCTTCAAGAAACAAGCCATCTGTCTATTTCAGTCAGGGAGCTTGGATGTCAAAGTCACAGGCACCTGCCCGATTTCATGAGGAATCATCATGTGAGGCGGGGGGGTGGTACGCACCAAAGGAAGACACTGGGGTCCTCTTGATACCCCACCGTCTAAACAAGTGCTTACTAGGCAGCTGTACAGTAAAGAGTGCAGTGTGCAGTAAAGAGAAGAATGCTTTGGCTTTGGCTCCTAGCTCCAAAGCTTTTATACACTTTGTTACGTGGGGCAAATTGCTTCCCTGGGCTGCGGCAAGGACTAAGTGCCAGGATACATGCTAAGTGTTTTAGCACGTAGCAACAACTTTGGAGTCAGTGACCATGACTCGGCTCTACCACTTAATATCCATATGCCCTGGGCATGTCCCTAGCCTTGCTCAAGCTTCTGGTTCCTTACGGGTAGACTGGGGCAATAACAGGACTTACCTTGTGAGGTTGTGAGGATTAAGATAATGGTAATAAGTCCCATTTGCTGATTGCTTACCCTGTCAGTACCTACATGTTCCATAAGAATTGGTGTATATCTTTACGGTCTGATAATGTATCTATTATACTTACGCACATGGAGACACTAAAAAGTAGTTGATCTCTGCATAGAGGTTTCTTACATGTATACAGTTGCATACAGTTCTATTAATAAACATGTATGTGTATATGTACATACATACACACTATGTATCTTTTAGCAGTGTGGTTCTGTTGCTCAGGCTGGAGTAGAGTGGTGCAATTATGGCTCACTGCAACCTTGCACTCCCAGGCTCAAAAGATCCTCTCACCTTAGTCTCCCTAGTAGCTGGCACCACAGGGGCACACCACCACACATAGGTCATCTTTTAATCTTTTGTAGAGACAGGGTCTCCCTATGTTGCCCACACTGGTCTTGAACTCCTAGGCTCAAGTGATCCTCCAGCCTCCCCCTGCCTCCCCAAAGTACTGGGATTATAGGCGTAAGCCACCACGCCCGGCCAAAATGTGTATATTTGATCTTTAAAATATTTGAAAGCATATGGATACATGTACATTGTATAGATAGGTGATTTATTAGAAAAAATGCTTTGTTAGGCTAAGTGTTTTGTGTGTTTTAATGTATCTCATTATAAGAACCCTTTAAGGTAATGGTGCAATTATCCCCAATTCATGGGTAACTGAAAGAGGTTAGAGGTTCCTAAATGCCTTCTGTATGAACTTAGACACTTGTGTAATTACAGAGATTATATATTTTGTAGAGTGTCTGGCAATGTATTAACAAATTTTACCTATTCTTAATAGATGTTAGAATACTTGGTCCTTTTAGAAAATGACACTATTAATTTTAAATCCTCTGTATTTTCACCACAATGCCACCTTACTACTGAGAGAACATTACTCCTTTCAGATAGTATGCAAATTGCCTTTTTCAGGCCAGATACTTGTGATCCAATCAGCCTTCACTATACAGGCCATAGAGGCTTCACTTTCTGCCGCCCCCCCCCCACCCCCCACACTCCTCAGGTCTTCCAGGAGCGCAACCGGTGCACAGCATGTAAGACTAGACCGTTGTGGGAGACTCTTCAAAAGGATCAAGGTGTACAACCCAAAATCTACCTCCCTTTAAAGTGCAGACAGCAGCAATGAGATGCCCTGGCTTTACCCGTGAGTCAAAGGATTTTGCTCTGATTTTGCTCGGTTTTGTGCTCTGAGATAAACTGGTTCTTGGTCCAATATCGAGCATCGGGGTCAGTCCTGAGCAGTTGCACAATAAGCATTTTGGACCCTTCAGAGAAGGACTGCAGCTTGAGTTCACATGCAAATCTAATATATTCATGTCTACACATGTATGTTCCAGGATGAAGAAGAAACACTAGAACTCCCTCCTCCACCAAAAAAAGCTTTGTAAGTTTTCCAACAAAAAATTTTGAGAACATTCAGTCCCAGGTATTGACTGCTTTAACAAAAACCTTTCTCATGACACCCTGTGATTGAGAAGATGCTTTTGATGTATAGGTACATGTAGGTGTGTGCTTGTAGATGTGTGCATAGAGATCCCATGCACACATGTACATGCGTGCACACACATTTGCCAGCTCTCCCAACGGTGTGTCCTATCTAGAGGAAGAACCAAGCAGGAACACAATCACAGAAATCACTGGATGATGGTACCTCCCAGGTGCTGGCTTTAACCTCAGGAGTGCTAAAAGCAGAAGGGTCTAGAAATCTGCTTTTTCAAGCTCACCAGGTTCTAAGAAGGTCTGCAGCACACCGGTTGGACGGACACTGTTTCAGCAGTTACAAAGCTTTTGCTTGTGTGCACATGTCTGTATGCACGAGGGACTGCTCACGAAAAACGACATTGCCTTCCAAAATGGCTACTTCCCAGGAAGTAGAAAGAGGCTTCAGAAGACAAAAGTAGTAGAAGTTGTCAGGATGTTGAGTGGGAACTTAGATCGTGGTCCAAACTAACTGAACTGTATCTGTAATAGTTTTGTTTTTTAAGATGGAGAAGATTTTACTGTTAAACATCTTGCTTTGAGAAATACATAGCTGGCCAGGCACGGTGGCTCATGCCTGTCATCCCAGCACTTTGGGAGGCTAAGGTGGGTAGATTACCTGAGGCCAGGAGTTTGAGAACCAGACTGGCCAACATGGTGAAACCCCATCTCTTCTAAAAATGCAAAAAAGAGCTGGATGTGGTAGCAACTGCCTGTAGTCCCAGCTACTAGTGAGGCTGAGGCAGGAGAATCACTTGAACCCGGAAGGCAGAGGTAGCAGTGGGCCGAGATCACGCCACTGAACTCCAACCTCGGTGACAGAGTGAGACTCCACCTCAAAGAAAAAGCCAGTGGGATGAAGCAATGGCTACCCCTCAGGCATTGTCCATAGAAAATGCCAGCCAGCCTCTATTTCTGCACGAAGCATATGCATGGCATATGGGCTTCCTTTGGGCTTATTTTCTCACCTCTGCCCACACTCTAGGGGGGAGGACAGGAGGGGGATGGCAAGAATCTGCATCCACTGGCCAGGTCTCTTAAACTCATTGGCTTCTGCCATCAGTTTTTACATTTCACATAAAACTTAGATGCTTATCTCTATTTTCAATAAGAGCCTGCTTTTGGAGATTCTAATGTAAACTGTATCTGTCATCACCTCTTACATTCTACTTAGTGGGGAAGGGCTCAGGTATCAACCAGTATTTTGGGAAACCCTTATCTCCCTTCCTGTGAGGATAAAGCTAGTGACTTGTTTCAATTAGCATATCCATACATACTGTGTAAGGAGAGCACAAGCATTCCAAGTTTAACATCATCACCACCACCATTACCACCATCACGATGGATAATAAAGTGGGCACAGACTTCAGGGTCAGACAGTTGATGTTGTGGCTCTTTCACTGCTTACTAGATACAGGTTTGGGCAAATCACATGACCTATCGGATCCTTCCTGTCCTCATAAAATAAGGGTAACGCTATCCTGAAGGATCAATTGACATAGGCCAATACAAGTTGATTTATAACCTGCATGATCTTCATATGTAAGGAGTTTACAGAGAAGGGATGATTACTTACACTGAAATAAGATGTATGCTGTTAAGACAACCTGCAGTGTGGAAAAAGGATTGGAGAACAAAGCCTGCAGGTGGCACACAGGGTTAAACTCATAAAGTTCTTATTGTCAGGTGAGAACATGCCTCGTCAGATAAGGGTGTACATTCTGGAATCCTAGGGTGAGCACCTGCTTGCTGTGTGACCTTGGAGAAATTAATCTGTTTACTTCACCTGTGGATAATAGCATATAGTTGATGAAGTACTGCTGCAAGCACTTTATAGAGGTTGCTTTCTTCTGGATAACAATATTAGGTCAGTGCGATTATCATCCTGAGGTGTAGGTGAGGAAACTGAGGCACAGTGTTTTGGTTTATTTCATCCTGGATTGCCACCAGCAAGTGACAGAATCAGGGTGTACAGTCAATGTTTCTAGAACGCACATTTTAAAAACCTTTGTTGCCAACTTGATAAGAATATTAAGATAAAATGAGAGGAGTAAGATACTAAGTAACTAAATGGGGGTGGACAGTTCAACTCAGATAAGATTTTTAAATAACGCACAACTTTTGGCTCCTAATGGGCACTCCTGTATGTGAACTCTATCACTTGCTATATTTTTTCCATCTTATCCAAGGTCTCCCAAAAAGTCGTTAATAGCTCGAACGTATTGGAGATGAGTGATGTATTTTGTTTTAAACCGAAGACCGACACTTCCATGCTGGGAGACAGCTAAGCTTAGTTCAGTTTCTTAAACAGCTGGGGTGAGTTCCACTGTCGTCTTTGGAAAAATGGGTGAGGAAGGGAAGCACTTTGAACCAGAAAACCAGGGCGCTTTGCCAGAGGCATCTGGTCTACTGGCGGCCAGGTCAGCCTGCTGCTCACTTGAGCAATACCCACACCCCCCTCACCCCATCTCCGGGTGGGCCCAAGTGCAGTCACACCTGTGGACAATGAATCTACCCACTGAGAAAACCAATGGAAGCCAAAGAACTCAGAACACCAACTTGTACCTTTTCAGACTAAGCTTTTATTTTTTTGATATTACAAACCAGTTTTCTTTATTCACAAACCACTGTAAGTGATATAAACACTAATTTCTAAAGACAGATATACACATTTTCTGGGTTTGCAGATTGCGTGATGTGTGTGTTAAGAAGTCACTATATGCCACACATAATAGTAATTTTCCATAATTCATAATAGCAATAGTTATTTAGATAAATGAAAACATTCCAAATAAATACTGTTGAAAAAAATCCAAAACGTTTGTTTACATCTCTGACATACATTTTTAAAATGACTTATTGGCATCTTGGAGTGCCTAGACAAAAGATTCTGCAACATCAGTTGGCACCCACTTACTCTAAATGATTTTATTAAAACTACATACAGTCATGGGGGAAAGTACAGCTCATTGATGAAAATCAAAACCGCAAATGAATTTTACTTTAACCAACACAGTAAGAATTCTATGTTTGTGATTCGAAACACAATACAAATTCTGGATTTTGAAATCTGAGGCAATGGGGAGACATTTATTCTCCATAGCCCCCCTGCTGCTACTCTTTCTTCCCTCCAGAGGATGCCATCATATTTTAATAACTCGTTTCCTTTAAGAACATCAACCAGGCACCCATTGCCGTAACACTATTTTCCACGTAGGGCAATAAGAATGTCTTAGTGATGCTGTAAAACACCCCCTTGCCCCTCCCCTACCCACCCAAAGAAGTGTGGTGAAAAGAACACTTCATAGGCTTTTGGCTGATAAACCTTCTCCCCCCTCCCCCTTTTTTCTTTTCAAGATCGCTATCTGTCTGAGAGATCGAAGCTACAGAAACTTTGTTTTCAAATCTTGTGAAACTTTATTGATGGTTTAATATCCAACTAATCTTACGGCATGCACATAGGATGGCAAGAGAAAGCTGGATCACACTTTTTTTTTTTTTTTTGTTTGGTTTTGTTTTAAAGCAGAGTTGTTACAGCGGATTGGCAGGTTCACAGCGGTGAGTTGATAACTTACTGAAGTGCGTGCCACAAGGGCCTGCACTGTACACATGAGGACTTAACCTATGGCAGCAAAACTACTCAGGGACAGCCTGCTGCTGTTTTCATTTAAATACAAAAACAGGAAGACCGGTGACAGATACCCCAACTTAGGTTAACTTGTAAACAGGACAACGTGGAAACTTCAAACAGAAGTACAGACAAACTGCAATTTTTCGGCTGTGTCACTCTGGCCCTGCATCCAAGAAACGTGGGGAGACTTTGTTCTTTTGGGATGAAGAGGATGGATCTACTTTTTTTTTTTGTTTTTTTGCATCCTTCTGACACGTGTCCTGGGCCATGGAGACAAAACTAAAGAGATCATTTTGAGATAATCCTTGGGTATGGGAAAGAGGTGGAAAGGGCAGGATCTCACGGACTGAAAAATTGCAGATTGCTCACACAACGCAGTCACGTTTCAAAAAGTACCAAGCTGATGAAAATACCATGATTATCTCTACTCAATGATTGCAATACTTGTAAAATGCTTCTATAAATCCGAATATGATTATCATGTAATTCCATAAAAATTATACGTCTGTCTCTAACAGTTGTTCTACTAGGCTAAAACTAAAGCTTCATAGACTGTTTCTAGAACTTAACAACTCCACTGCACAGATGTAAATTTTATACATTTTTTAACTGGTACAAAGAATTTAAGTTATTACTTTCTTTTTTTGGAAAAAAAGAAAAAATAGAAACAGTGCTTTTTATCACCTTTTTATTAATGTTATTTTTTCCCTCCCATAATATAAAAGTCAGCAATGATATCAATAATTTGTTATACTGGAAGAAATATAAAAAGAATGATGGCCTAACTAGCGGTTTTTTTTTTTTCTCCCTAAATAGCGACTGGTTAAGAAGCTGAATACTGCTGGGTGGAATGGTTTAAAGGGTGGGTTTGCACAGCTTCATTCAACTCAGATGCACAAGTGCTACTAGAAGCACCCCCTTAACAACATAACCTTTGGCTTGAACTGGCAATGAGTAACTTAGAACCATTGATAAATGATTGGTGCAGTGGGTCGTTTAGATTCATCAGTTACAATTTTTTTTTTTCAGCCAAACCCCAGTTCCAATCCCCTAAGCCCCTCCCGACCTCCCTTTCACAAAATAAAATAATGCAGATGCAGAAAAAAATGACTACTGTAGTCACTTACACTCTTCCCAAACAGCTGATAACCCCAGTTAGCTTAATATTCAGCATATATAATTCATTTACATAATATAGCACTCTGGATATGGCCCTAAACCAGTTTTTATTCATATCTAGCGTCTCTCTAGATCAACCACAGAAACTCCTACAGCCAGCAACCAAACTACGGAACCTTCAGAAATTAAAGACCCACAATATTAAAATACACAGAACAAAATATCTGAGGTATAAGATAAAAAATGTAATTTTTTTCCTTTTTATTTGTATTATTTTTTTTTTTTTTTGAGTTGCTAAAATGATGTACTACTGCATGTATTGCAATACTCAGGCCTCGGAAAGCTTCCTTTCTCCCCACATTGGAAGGTTTTTATGGTTTTGTCATTTAGTATGGAGCAAAACGGTTGTATCCCCCTCGGTATATACTAGCCTGCAATGAAGAAAGAACGAGACCCACATCATCAGCATGGCTCCTAGTCTTGGCATCAGTCAAAGGTGCAAAAGCATTCTGAAACAAAGCAATTTGAGGGGTGTGTTTTTTACATTTTCCTTTTGCAACATGTGGATCATCAAAAAGACTAATGTGAAAAATAGACACTCAAAACCAACCGAAATGGAGGCACCCCCTACCCATCCCAGGTCATTCTTGGAGAACTGAAGATAGGGCCATTCTTGACCCTCCCCAATAGCGCCTCCTAAAGAAATTCCCTGTAAAACTAAATTCTTTCAGCCCAGTCCTCGTAGCTAAAAGGACTCTTACAAGCTGGACAACTGAAGGATTTTCACTGTCTCAATTTTTTATTGGACCGGATTAAGCCTTCCCCAAGGGAACAGAATAATCTACACTTGAGGTTGAATTTGGACAATTTACTGAGTGTAATTCAACTCGCCAACACATTCCTCAAGTGGACGAGGTGTTGAAGCAGAGTTGTTGAATGCAGAATTGGGATGAAAATCTCAATCTACTTCTTCACTTGGCTCTGCAAGCTGTATGGAATCTGATCTTGAGAAGGGAAGTTGTACAGATGAATTGCTTGATGTAATTAAGCTTGTGCAAAACAATGTTTCCAAATCGTGGCTGAATTTCTACGACTGAGCATCAGTGAACTGTCTGGCCATGGCTTTAATGGCTACAAGGGGCCACTTAACGATTTCCTTTTTCTAAAAGTATTGGCAATTCAAATGAATGCCTATGGGGATTCATTTTTAGGATAAGGACTGATATTCTCGATCCAAGCAGAAAACTGCATGCCAAAGCTTTGTAATGATTGCATGTGCTCTCACGTGATGGGCACGTCTTACTGTACTCAAGAGTTTCAGTGCATAGAAGTTTGAACAAGTACAGGCAAGTTCACCCCACCCTTACCTCCCATTTTTTACCCTCCCCCCAACCCGCTCCCAAAACAAAAACCCAGACCTGCCCCAAAACAAAAGACAACCCCCAAACCCAGCTGATTCCTTCTACTTTGTTATGTACTAGGTACACAAAGTGTGCCCCTCTCTATTTTCTTTCCTGGGCGACTATGACTTTAAACATGAATTGTAATAGGGGAGGAGAGGCAGTCAGATTCTCAGCTGCCTGACAGCAGAGGCCTGGAAGTGTGCAGCTTAGCTCCTCTGAAGTCTGTGCTGGGGCTGGAACCTTGGGGCTATGTGAATGAGCAGCAAGGGAGGAAAAAAGAAAAAAAAAGTTCTGCATTGACACTGCATTCTGTTAGTGATGGATTTAATTATCAAAATGACTAATTATTCCATTAAGGTAAGTGCTCTGCTAGGTGAGACTTGCAAAATTAGAAATATAATAACTTACATGCACTACATTGCCAAGAAATTAAGACATTTATCAAGTTTACTGGGAGGATTAATGTGGCATTTTAGCTGCTGTTAGCACAAGAGACAAATTCAATTAAGGGGAAGTGAGAGGACGTCAACCCGTTGTGAGGTCCCAGCTGGGGGAAGGGAAGGGAGGCAGGAAGAAGTTGAGGACGAGGAGAAACGGGTACTCACCATGGCACCAACGCCGTAGGTGGGGGCTGGAGCAAGTGCGTGGTGGTAGGGGTCGGCAGCATAAACTCGTCCGTAACTGAAAGGAAAATAGAGGTGAAGATTGATCCACAGTATACAATTAAAAAACAATAACAATCATAAAATCCAAAATAGCAAGAGAGTATGGAGGGGTCCTACTCATCTTGGAGTAAGAAACAAATCCTACTTTGCCATGTAATATGTTCATCTGTGCACAATGTGTTTTCTTCATTTAACATGGCTGATCATATTGCTATGTTCAACAGATAAATACATATACACACGTACATATATGTAATATATAATTTTCCCTGCATCCCTGCATAACATCGTTCCTACACTGTTGAAGTCACTACCTTAGAGATTGAGGTAGGCAAGAAAGAAACAACTTGAAGTATTAAGGCCAGCACCCACGGAGGGAGGTATGTTTATTCTCGAGAATGCCTTTTGACCCTGATTCAGCTGTCACCATTCAAGTGAAATAGAGTGAATAGGAAAGGATGAAGTGAACCTCTCTGAAGTGAGTGTCCAGCATCTTAGAATGGAAATGAACAAATGTATTTGAATGGAAGCACCCTTGAAGGGTCTGTGGGACCCCCATTCCCCTTCAGACTGACTTGGTTTTAATCCTATTTCAGATCTTCAGTCTCATTCATCGATGGCCAGGTTCTGGGAAGGGAGAGGCATTTGAAACAACAAATCTTAATGACATTTATTCATCTTTGTGTTTTTCTGTCTCTACCATCCTACTCCCTGCCATGGCTTCTGGTCTAGGCTTTAGAATAAAAATGGAGAAGAGATGGAAACCAAATGTACTGAATGCCTACTAAATATCTGGAAGTGGTTTTTTTTTTTTTCTTTTTTTGGAATCAGATGTGGAGTCACTTGCTCAAGGTCACATAACTAGACAAAGCTAATCCTTGAATTTTTTTTTTTGGTGGAGGGAGGATGGGGGAGACAAAGTCTTGCTGTGTTGCCCAGGTGGGTTCAAAACTCGAGGGTTCAAGTAATCTACCTGCCTCAGCCTCCCAAAAAGTTAGGATTACAGGCATGAGCCACTACACCCAGCCTGATCCTTGAATCTCCTAAGGCAACTTGCATGCTTGGTCCACCGTATCCTTTGCCTGTACTTGTTTGCCCTGCCAGATAAATGGTGCTAGAGGTCCATTACTTGAAAGCTGATTCTGGAATAGAGATTCCTGTGCAAGTGACTTACCGAAGGGGGCGGGGGGTAACCTTAAGAGGAAGAGAGGGGCAAGTAGGTCACAGCCAGGGAAAAAAAAGCAAGGTCTCAGATGAAGAATATCTGCCACCTGATCCTGTGAGTTTCATGCTACAGCTGGTTCCACCTGGAGGCAAGCGGGTTGGCTTATTTAATGCCCACGTACGTTTTAAGCATTAGCTGTGGGCTTTCCTGAGGAATGAGTGATGCACCACTGAGTTAAAGTGGCTTCCTTTGACATGGCACAATTTTCTGGAGAAGAGCAGCTGTACCTGTTGGCAACCAACATTCACAGCAGCTCGGGATGAATGCATCAGCCACTCAGTGGGATCTACACGGTTTTTTGACTCTTTGACCATTTCTTGAATGAAGGAACAAGGCTGGAAGAAATGGGTCTGTCTGCATTGTCAGCTTTAAACTCATCTCCCATCCCTTAGAGTCCAATTTGCATGTACTTTGTCCCTCTCCTTTCCAGTTTTCCCCCATTTTCCTTCCAATCTTTCTCATAGTTAGTAGATAAGTCACACCCATGCAATACATGCTTGACCCCTCACACTGTGGAGTCTGGGAAGGTGAAGGAAACGGGATGATGGACCTTCTCAGACTCCAAGTTAGACCCTAGGGTGGAATAAAACAATTACAGCAGGTTTGCATTGGGCATGTTCCAACTCTTAAGCCCATCTGCCTGTGTCAAAGGGCATTGAGTGTGCAAATAATCTAGATGAGGCTTTCAGCTTCAACAGGATTCTCCTGATCCTCAAACAGGATGCCTCTCTTCCGAGGCGAATAATGCACTTTCATTTGGCTAAAGCTATTTCATAAATAGAATATAAACTGCAAAGGCAAACTGAAATCTTTGAGACTTTGCTAAGTGATGTTATGGCATGGTGTTACTTCAAAACAAATGTGAAAAGAGGCATATTCAGATACTTCATTTTAAAAATTAGAGAAATGATTTTACTGGGGCAATAATTTCCTCTTCTGGGGAGACACTACATGGGCAGTTTGAATGTATGTAATAACAGTGTAGCTCCCACCTTTTACTACTGCATACTTTAATGGTAAATTCTATAACACTGGGCATAGTTTCAACCTTTGTGGAAAACCCAAGGTAACAATTTGGCAGTATTCTCTTTCAAGGCAGAAGGAAAATACAGCAGCACTGAACTGTTCCTCAGAAATGAGCTGGCTTCTTTTCTCCTCAGGGTGACCTCTACCTTCAGCATCCAATGGTTTTATTATGATTAATAAATTTCATTTCCACAGAGGAAAAGAGACCATGTCAGCTCAAACTGAAAGCAAGGAAGCTCCTTTTCAAATGCTAATTTCTAAACACGCCCTTGTGTGACACTACAATTTAGACACAAGGTTATTGGGGAAGATGTGGACTTGAGTGCTACGTTTGCAGCAGATACGCCAAGCACGTCAGCAATCTGATACATGCAGAGCTGGCTAAGCACAGCCCGGAGACAGAGCAAGGCAATGCCCAGGACATCCGCAGGAATGATGGGAAAATGTCTTATGGTCGCCATGTTAGGATATGACCTGCAATATGGTCATCCTCCATACCATGCTTCCCTGGCCAAACTGGGCAGTAGTGCAGTCAGATCATGATCTCCATGTCCCCACTTCCCATTCATCAGTAATTTCAGAAGAAATCTTAAATGTGTCCACTTCATGCACACGATGACTAGACTAATATAAACCACTAGTAGTTCATCAAAACCAAGTCAACAGCCTGAAATCTTGTCTGTTCAACTCTTGCTCCTTCAAACCAGCAACTATTTACATGTATCAAATCTCTCAAGTCCATCTATCCACTTAAATATAAATTTTTATATATCTAAATCCTATCACTCCCTGCTTAAAACCCTTCAACGGTTTTCCATGGATCCTAGAATAAAATCCAAACTTGCATAAGCTGCCTCTGCCCCTCTTTCAATCTTCATCTTCCTTCCCTTGGCCCTTGGTTACTGTGCTCCAGGCACACAGGATTTTTTTTTTTTTTTGAGATGGAGTCTTGTTCTGTTGCCCAGGCTGGAGTGCAGTGGTGCAATCTCCACTCACTGCAAGCTCCACCTCCAGGGTTCACACTATTCTGCTGCCTTCAGCCTCCTGAGTAGCTGGGACAACAGGTACTTGCCACCATGCCCGGCTAATATTTTTTGTATTTTTAATAGCGATGGGGTTTTACCATGTTAGCCAGGATGGTCTCAATCTCCTGACCTCGTGATCTGCCTGCCTCAGCCTCCCAAAGTGCTGGGATTACAGGCAAGAGTCACCGCACCCGGCCCACACAGGCTTTTTTAATCGTTCCTGCACACATGCAAATCCATTCTCTGCTTAGTCTTGGCACTTGCTCATCCTCCACCTGACTTACAGCTTTTATGTTTCAAATCAAATATCTTTCCTAGAGAGAAAGAGATGCTTCCTTCTCTGGCTCTCTGCCTTTTTTTTTTCTTTTCTTTTTTTTTTTTTTGGAGTCAGAGTCTTGCTCTGTTCCCCAGGCTGAATTGCAGTGGCACAATCTCAGCTCACTCTAACCTGCCTCCCAGGTTCAAGCAATTCTCCTGCCTCAGCCTCCCTAGTAGCTGGGATTGAAGGCACCCACCACCATGCCTGGCTAATTTTTGTATTTTTTAGTAGAGAACAGTGTTTCACCATGTTGGCCAGGCTGGTCTTAAACTCCTAACCTGAAGTGATTTGCCCACCTCAGCCTCCCAAAGTGCTAGGATTACAGATGTGAGCTACTGCACCCAGCCTGACTGCTCTTTAAGGGCACGTTCCAACCTCATTCCTAACCCTTCATGTCATATAGCAACTCTAACCTTATTTCCACCCCACCTGATCATTTACCTTTCACCCTCCTGGAATGAGAGCTCCATGCAGGCTGAGGCAGTGTCTCTTTTGTCTGCCTTTACATCCCCGGTGTCTGGCACAGCCCTTGCCACAGTGCAGGTAGAGAGGGGCAGGCCAATGGTACCGCAGGAGAGGAGGCAGCAAGACGAAGGAGTAAAGAGGGAAATGGGGTCTGGGAGATACTTATGCCAGTAATTACGATCCCACTAGTAGAATATATCAGAAAGATTCTGGGTCAGCTGCTCCATGACACATTCAGAACCCTTCAGGGCAGAAGAAAATTTCTGGGGACTTCTAGAAAGTGTATAATTTTTTTACATCGCTTCTATGAGTTTGCAAAACACTGGCCAAGTTGTCCTAAAACTCATCAAAAGCCTTTGGGGAAAAACTAAACAGATATCATAGAGGACTGCTTTCCTGGCTAACTCACCACAGACTGCAACCATCATGAGACCTCATCTTTTTGACCTTTAGCAACAAGTTAAAACTGGGAAACAACCTGAGACCTTGTGGATTCAGTACTTGGGGCAAGAAGATCAAGGTTTGAGTTCTGCTTTCATGATGTCCTTGCTCTCACGACTTGACAGAGCATGCTCTCTGAGCCTCGTCTTCCTCATTTGTAAAGTAGTAATTTTCTGACTGAGCCCTGCCTAATTGAAGGTGCATTCAAGAAAACCAGGTAGATTTTAAGCCACCTTACAGCTACAGGAGATCATCATGCACGGCTGCTTAGATGGTATTTCACAAACCAATTTCTCCCTCCTTGCCCAGACTTCTGGTCTGTAGAGGCAAGTGAAAGATTCTGTTCTAATATAATCACATGCAACTCTACTGATCAAATTACAGATGCTTTTGGAGTCAAGATCTAATTTATGAGTTACAGATGTACTTTAAATACATACTTACTTGCATGCACTTAAGGTCGTCTTGGAGCAAAATGAATAAGGATGCAGCCTCTTGAATGGGAATATGAACCCACGTTAAAGTGCTTTATTAACTCTACTGAGACATGTTAGTAAGAAGTACTATGTACATCTAGTTGAAACAAGCTGGATGCTAACGACATACAGTGGGCCCATGTTTGCACTCCACACAAAGGTTTTAACACAATTTTCTTATAGGGCCACAGTAAGAACACTAATTTCACTAGATTTTACTCCCTATTTGGATGAGGAGTGTTTATGCCCTGGGAACTTTCATTCTTCCATTAGTATCATCTCCCCATGCTTCCCACCCCAGAGATAGCTGGGTGAATCCTGTGGAGCAGAAAGATGAAATCTGTTCAGTTCTCAGATGAAGTTCAAAAGGTAGCAAAGACATCCTAAACAGCCAAATTGCAGCAAGAACGTGCATGGGCTTGTACCCCTCCCAACACAGAGAAGGGCTGTAGAGTATGCATTCAAAATGGGATGCCTCACCAGGGATCAATGAATGGCCCTGGTCTCTGCAATGCAATTAGGGACTACAGAGCCTCCCTCATTATATCTAAGACATAGTCTGAAGTATTTGGGAAAATGAATCCATGCAAGTCCCACACTTACCATACAGCACACCAACAGGGCACCAACCATGGTTCAGTGGTTCTAAAAGCATGGTCTTTAGAGAGCCATGGTCTAGCTAAAGGGATGTTCTTTGACTTTCCTGTATAGGGTCAAATGAGATCTGAGCCTCAACAAGACTCACTAGTTGTGATGTCTACTCCACTAGGTGGGGTGCTCTGGGGCCCCAGGTAAGAAGGGGGACATCAGAAGGTAACCTTCACCCAGGAAGAAGTGATTGTTACCCCACTCAGATATGCATTCTATTTCATTGCCCTCATTTTTAGGGTTTGAGAACTTTTCCAAATGAAAAATAAATGATGTGTTCAAGACAATCCTTTGGTTTGCACTGTTGCTGGTATCAATATCAATGAGTTGTTGCTTTTCTCCATTCGGAGGAACTGCATCTGGAACACACATTCCAGAGCAAGTGCTCTACGTTTGGACAAAATGCTCGGCTTTCAGCAATTCTAAAGGGCTGGAAAGGAGTCACAGCCAATATCGGCCAGGAAAAGAAAGAACAAGACCAGAGGGGGGAGGGCACGTGGCTTCTGAGTTCTGCAGCACTGCCACAGCTACTGCTTTACTTCCTTCCCTCATCCAACTACAAATCAATCCATTGTCAATCATAAAATGTTATGGGCATTTCTTTTCCAACTCAACCATCCTATACTCGTGACTAAATGAAAATGCAGCAAAACGGAATAGGATCTCACAGTCCTACTGAAAGAGGCTGAAGGCTTCTGCCAAATCCCTTGGCAATTCTGCAGCTGCAGACTGACACGTCCCCTCAGCTTCTGGGGATTCTGTGGGGTCAGAATGGAGACAAAAGCTCACTTCAGGGGATAAAGAAATGTAGCCCAGAATATGGACCCTCACAGAAGGTCTTCCAAAAATTCTGAGCTTAGGACACCTCAATATATCTGAAATGATGAGTCTCTTACCTTTGTGCCAATAAATATTTACCAGACAACCAAAGTCTCCATTTTCAAATCCCAGAATCCCACCAATTTCAGGTTTTAAGGTCTGAGCTAATCCCAGTGTGCATCCATTTGAGAAGATGTTGGATTGTAATAATGGCCAAGACTTTGGGCTAATCTTCCAGGAGAGCCATTCAAGGAAAGGATAAGTTACCTCAGTCCACTATGCAGATACATGGAGACACAACAGGTGCCAACCAGCCTGCCTCTGCCCCACAGGAAAATTTGAGTTTCCAGAACCGCAGGCCATGCACCCTGGTTTGCTGCAACAGGGAAAAACCCTCCTGAAAGCATGAAGAAGAACTATTGGGATGTATTGGAAAATTCAGAAAGCAACGGTTTACCTAGGAAATGCTCCTGTTCCTTTCACTCTGCAATAGTCAACTGAGTTCTGGACTTGATCTGTTGGTCAGTTAGTGAACTTAGTGAATGTGTTAATGAGGGAAATACTCCTGTGGTTACTGCAGCCTTCTAGTTTTAATCTGAGCAATGACTTACACATTTATTGACCATGGAGGTGACCAAGCCCACTTACCCTCAAAGCTTCTCAAGATATTTACATGGACTAAACCAGTCCCCAAACACCTAGAGGAGCAGTTCCCGGCCTTCTTGCCACCAGGGACCAGTTTTGTGGAAGACAGTTTTTCCACAGACCAGGGAGGTGGGGGAGTAGTTTCAGGAAAAAACTGTTCCACTCCAGATCATCAGGCATTAGAGTCTCAAAAGGAGTGTGCAACCTACATGCCTCACATGCACAGTTTACAGTAGGGTTTTGGTGCTCCCATGAGAGCAGGTGGAGCTCGGGCAGTAATGTGACTGAGGGGGAGAGGCTGCAAACACACAGGAAGCACTGCTCACCTCCTGCTGTGTGTCCAGTTGGGGACCCTGATCTAGAAAATGACTAAAAATGCAGCAAAATCTCCAAAAATGATACAAGCAGAAGTGGAAGAAACGCTCCAAGATAACAAGGAGTCATCTCTACTTGGCTCTGATGTATGTGAGTTACACATTGTAGTGATGTAGTTATCTTGGAGCAGAGTTTCATTGCTGCTATCTTCCTTACCTTGTCTTTAAAGTGCTTATCTTCAGAAATCACTTAGCACATTTTTCAGCCTCGTGATTTCCCTGCCTCCTCTGAGAAGTAGGAGGGAACACATCTGAGCTCTTCAGACCCTACACGGGAAGCCACAGAATTTGCTTTTGCCCACTGATACCTGTCATACATCATCAGAACTATGCATACAGTGCATACACAATCCAACAGTATGACATCTAAAAGACTCAGACCATTTACCCATAGCAAATCAGATCACATCATCCTTTCTCTACCCCACCAATGCTGTTCAAAGCCTCTTCGTACTTCTGAATCCCAACAGCAGATTTGAGGGAAAGCAGAGTAGCAGCTACTCTCGCAGTAAAAGACACAGTAAGTCCCACCTTAGGTGATGAAATTCTCCTGCCCTAGAATACCTCCTCTAATAAAGGCACATTGTGTTTAATGCAGAGCTCAAGGCCATTCTTCTCTCAGAAATGCCATTTCTCCTTTCTCTGTGTCTACTCTTGCTCTACCAAAATCACTAAGAATTGTTACTGTGCTTTGAAATCACCATGGCACCCCAGCTACATTTTACCACACAGGAGGAATAACAAGTTGTATCCCTCATGAGATTTTCAATACCCTGCCATGAAGCAGGGTTGAACAGCAGCTGGGGATCCCTCAGTCAGAATGTCTGGAGTGAAACCCTGACTGTTATTTCTTGCTAAGTTATCTCAAAGTTCTTCTGAGTTAGTTATGCCATTTATAAATGGAGATGATAATGGTGCATCCTGATTGTACGTGGCTATAGTGAGGGTGAGAGGAGGGTTATGGTTACCAGTTAGGGACCAAACAAGTATCAGTTATTAAGATTGAGAGGATTGCAGCTGTTGCCTCTTGTCTATTTTATGTGGGATCAGTGAGCTTCCCGGTAAAGCCGGGGGAGGGGGGTACACGTGTCAGAGCTACCCCTGATTTGGGCTGACGATCCAAAGTCTTACGTACTGGCATCTCCCATCCTCAAAGCAAGCAGATCAAAGATTCTGAGACAAAACAAGCAGGGTGAGAAGTAGGGAGGTGTTCTGGGTCCCGAACTCCAAGGAATTTCCCTCGACAGCACCCACCTATCACCAGGAGGCAATGTTAAAATACAAGATCAAGACACTGACAATGTTCAGATTATCTGTCACAACATTTTAACTCCTTGTGAACATCCCTCACCTCCAAATGACCAGTTCTTGGGGACACACACACTCTTTCAATATTCATTTGAGCAAAATGAAAAACGTGGTTCTAAAATGGGATTGATAGAATTATAATGAAAGCCACACATGTGAGGCACGTGCCATTTTAAATTTTACAGTAACTACATTTTAAAAAGTGAAAAAAAGTGAACTCATTTTTATTTTCTCCAGAATATTCAAACTGTCATCACTGCAATGTGTAACTCAGAAGTATGAATGATACATTTGACATAATTTTAGTACTAAGTTTTGGAAATCCAACAAGCATTTTTTTTTACTTACAACTCATCCTGGTGTGGACTGGCCCTATTTCAAGGACTCCACAGCCACACGGGAGAACACAACTTTATCAAGTCCTATTGTGTGTTGTTTACCATTGAAACAAAAAACTTTGGCTGGGTGTGGTTGGGCCTGTGCCTGTCCTTCCAGGACTTGGGAAGCCCAAATGGGGGCAGGATGGCTTGAGGCTAGGACTTTGATATCAGCCTGGGTAATACAGCAAGACCACATTTCTTCAAAAAACTAAGATATTGCTGGGTGTGGTAGCACATGCCTGTAGTCCCAGCTATTAGGGTAAAGTTGGAGATATTCCTTGCTTGATCCCAGGAGGTCCCGGCTACAGTAAGCTAAGATCAGGCTATTACATTGAACTCTCCAGCCTGGATGACAGAGACCCTATCTCAAAAACAAAAGGTTTTGCCGGCCGCGGTGGCTCACACCTGTAATTCCAGCACTTTGGGAGGCCAAGGCAGGCGGATTACGAGGTCAGGAGATCAAGACCATCCTGGCTAACATGGAGAAACCCCGTCTCTACCAAAAATACAAAAAAATTAGCCAGGCATGGTGGCGGGCACCTGTAGTCCCAGCTACTCGGGAGGCTGAGGCAGGAGAGTGGCGTGAACCCAGGAGGCAGAGCTTGCAGTGACACAAGATCATACCACTGCACTCCAGCCTGGGTGACAATGCAAGACTCCATCTCCAAAAGGTTCCTGATCAGTTAGTTTTTCCCAAGGTGTGAGGTCTTTTCTATTACAATTATCTGGGGGGTAACTTGTTAGAATGCAGATTTCCAGGCTCCCTCTCCAGACCTATGAATCAGAATCTCAGGAGCAGGGGAAGAAGACAAAACAGGCTCTGCTTTTGTAACAAGTTCTCCAGGTGACTTGCATGCATTCCTCTAGAATTTGATAACCACTGTTCGATTTTTAAAAATTCTGCATGGATTCAGCACTTTCCCACTTAGGTTAATTCGGACTATCTAGACACCTTTAATTTTCATAAATTGATGAAACACACTTTATTTTTATAGGGTATTGTTTTTGCATGCTGCAAGCCTGAGACGATGCCTCACATACAGAAGGTTCTCAATAAATGGGAGTATTTTTCCTAAGTTCCTTTGCTAATACGCCCCCTTAGCTCCCTGTACTTTCCTTATTATAATACATATCACACTTGATTGGAAAAGGACCAATTAGCCACAAATCAATTTACTGCATGATAACTTTGCTGAATAATCAAATCACTGAAATGCAGGAGAGACTATTAGATGAGACTTGCTGAAGGATCAATTAGAGGAATGACCCATTTGGAAACTTCTTCTAAATATTAAATATTACCTAAAGTTTCAATGCAGCTGCCAGCGTGTAAAGGTTGAGAAGTGGGGATAGAAGAATGAAAGGGTCTGGTGACACCTCCTGGTACCCCTGAAGTTGCTTCTAATTGGTAACCTGGGTAACAACCTGTCCCACAGAGGACAGTTCCAGCAGCCGTTGCAGATGTGTTCACTTGGTCAAGGCTTTTTTGCAGACCCCTACCCTTAACCCCACATGGTTGTGTCCCATACTCATCAGGAACTGAGATGGAAATGTGTCCCCAGATTTGCTAAGGGAATGCGTGGTGGGTCCTGGCATGGTGGAGGGGGTATATCTTCCTGCTAGCGAGTCCCAGCTTCGACCTACCCCCTTTATACATACATACATACACACACACACACACACTCCCTCACACGCCCTTTGGGCATTTGGGCAGGGGATAGCTGGGAGCTTTCCACTTGGACTCTATGTCTAAAACAACTATTTCAACCTGTCTGGTGGTTTTCAAGAACTAGAATATTAATTGATGTTCAGCCACTAACTTGCAGCAAAAAGACGTCCGGTGAATTAACCTAGAACACACTTGGTCTGTTGAACTGTCTTCCCTTAATACACAACACGCTTCCTGAGCTGACATCTGCTACCTCTATCCCCACAACTACACCAGTACTCCCGGCACACAGAACTAAACATACGCCTGCTGCCTGAAGGGGACAAGCCAAGTTAAATAAACTTCCAGTAGAACAACCACTAGAGAACCATTCGGTGCCCTTTGGTCTCTCCCTTATAGTAACAACTTTGTCATCCAACTCATAAATACTAGTTTTGTAAGAGCAAGACTAGCATACTGGGGAAGGTGGAATTCCATCTGGAATGAGAAGGTCAGAGTTCCAAGGGCAAAGAAAAAGGAGTGTGTGGACATAGTGTGACCCAGCGGGGAAGGGTTTTGGTATCAGATGAACTCCTGTGTCACTGTGGGCAAGCTACGAAATGTTTCTGAACCTGAGTATGTTTTTTTTCACTTTCCAAAATGGGCATAACACCTCACTGAGCTGCCGTGATAAACTATACATGCATGTATATGTGTACATACATATACATGCACTATATATATCCATGCACATATGTATATCATACTAGCACACATAATTTGCTCAATAAATGATGGTAAGTTATGATTACCCCCTGAAGAATTCAGCAAAGCCCCTACAAGGGACTATTACTGCAGGGATAAAGGGTTTGCTTTCCTCAGGGATTAAAGCATTGGTGCTCCATGGAGTTAACTGATAGACCTTTACAACAAGAGTGGGGGAGTGGACATTGAACAGACTCGACCTTGTACACTTTTAATCTGCCAGCATGTCCTGTTTGTTCTCCCATCAAAACACAGCTTAAAGATGACCACTTCCCACCCACAGCCACCCCACTAACCCAAGCCATTGTCACCCCTCTCTGGACAGCTGTAAGGGCCTCCCCCATCCCCTCTCAGTGCTGTTTCTTCTGTTCTTTGGCAGTTTGTGGTCTCCACAAAGCAGTCTATCTGATCTTTAAAGTCAGATTACAACCCTCCCTGCAGTGCCTCCATATCACTTAAAATCCCAAAAATTTTCTGTGGCCTCCAAGTCCTAACTTGCTCTGACCCCTGGCTACCTCGTAGATGTTATCTATAAAACACTCACCTGTACTCATCCATGGGTCATACTGAATGTCTTACTCCTGGACACCTCAAGTATGCCTCAACCACAGGGTCTTTGCACCTGCTATGTTTCATTGGTCACACCTTCGCTTTATTTAGATCCCTGCTCAAATGTTACCCCCTCAGATAGGCCTTCTCTGATCACTGAGTCTAAAATAGCATTGCACCTTACTTTCCATCTCTTCCCCTGCTTTTTGATTCATTATAGTAAGTTCACAGCTTACTATGCATGTATATTATCTGCTTATTCATATACATGGTTTGGGATCTGTTCTCCAATACAATGAAGGTCTTTGGATGAGGGCTTCTGACTCACTTAATGCTATGTCCCCAGGGCTTAGAACAGTTCCTGACACCCAGCAAGGACTCAAGACATGAATCAACTAAAATGAATTTCTAGTCACTGATCAAAACAAGTAACCTGTTTTTCAGCCTGTGTTCTCATACCAGATCCTTCTTCAACAACTACTACATTCACTAGCCCACCCTGGAAAAGTACTAATGAATCACAGAGGGAGACTGCCTGTCTAAGAAGGGAAAATCATTTTCCCCCTTTTTGCCATCTCTGGCAGAATCCAACTCATCAAAAGTTCTTGACATTACTGAGTGAGAAACTACGCAAGTGTGCAAGCTGGATGCATTAGGAGGTGTCCTGCCCTGTTAAAAGCCTAGTCCCAAGTGATACCCAAAAGAGCACACGTTCTTTCGGATCAACCAAAACAAAACAACAAATACCATTGTTGAAACCCCTGGGTAAGAAAATATCCTTGTAAAGATGATAGTCTCATAGATCACAAATGTTAATGAAAAATGCCTATTCTACGTGGCTACAAAAAGCAGACCAGACATGTTGGCGCACTCAACAAAAAACCCATGTAGAAAGGTATCACTATTTGGGAAACTGGAAGAAAAAAAACTCCTGAAATGCTGCTGTTCTACTCCTTAATGATTTTCATCTCATGATCTCCACCCTAAGCCCCAGACAACTGCCTGTGCTTAACCCATCCACCACGGGTATCAATGTGACAATAACATCTCTTTATACGAATTTCAGTTACAACATCCATCAAGCCCCGCACTGAAATGTTAAGCATGTTGATTTTTTTTCTCCATTTAAAAAGAGAGAACTTGCCTTTTGTCAAACTGATACCCAGTAAATAGCAGGATTCAATAAACCTGCTCTAGTAAATGTTTTTATAAGGAGGTGAGACCTCATTTACAGTAGTGCTGTTTAGAATGTGGGTAATGGGCACAGCAGTTTTTCTTTTTTAATTTTATTTCTTTTTTAGACAGGCTTGCTCTGTCGCCCAGGCTGGAGTGCAGTAGCACGATCTCTTTTCACTGCAACCTCTGCCTCCCCGGTTCAAGCAGTTCTCTGCCTCAGCCTCCTGAGCACCTGGGATTATAGGCACACCCCACCACACCCGGCTAATTTTTGTATTTTTAGTAGAGATGCGGTTTCACTGTGTTGGCCAGGCTGGTCTTGAACTCCTGACCCTCATGATCCACCCAGCTCAGCCTCCCAAGCAGGTTTTTCCAGCTTGTAGGAGATGCCCTAGAAGGCTTTCACTGAAAGCACAAGTTACAATCTTTGTTGACTGAGCAGTTTTGATTTTTCATTTTCACTCTAGGAGGAGAGTGAACTTGCTGGGAGATAATCTGACATTTGATTGATAGGGGTGTCTCCTTTTTCATGCTTCATTCAAAATTCAGAGTTCAAATGGAACGTTACGAAGCATACAACATATTATTAAAAATGGCTATGAAAGGAACAAGGATATCTCTCTCAATCTGAAATGTGATCAATCGCAATTCATTAAGAATTGAGTGAGCAGCCATCTAGATTAGGTAGATGGAAACACCATACTCATGCAAACTTTCATTTTCTGTTGCCTTTTTTAGAGATACTGTGTGTGGATCACTTGCTTACAAGGCAGGGTTTAAGTCACAGGGCAAAATCAGTATCTTTTTTGTGTTTGATCTAAGATGTCCAAATATAACCTAACATACTGGAACGTGGAACATGCACAGGGGTTACCAGAAGGCAAAAGCTCTAGTGCACTTGAGGCATCTACACATACCTATGTACATTTTAAATTAACATTATTCCCCACCCATACCTCCCATTCCAAGCAGTCTCCCTTTTCGTTGCATGCTCCATTCCACTAAGGCTCTGAAAATGTTAAACAACTGTTGTATTGCGGGAACATTCCCCTGCCACTCCCAGCAATTCAGTTAACCATTGCATCTAGCATTGGGCATTAGTCAAGTGTTAAGGATGTCACCACCTCTCTCAGTGAGAAGCAGAGACGTGAATTCTGGGGGTTAAGAGGGAAATAGCAGGACCCATAATCAAAGGGGTTTTATAGAAAGAGTATACCATTGCTTTAAAATGTCAGCATGCATCATGCATACCTCTTGAACTCACCGGGTAAGACTTTAAACTCGTTACAAAGGCTGAGGCTGACCATATCAATAAAACTGACCCTGCCTTTTAGAGAACAGAGATGGTTGGGTGCATGTTTCTAGCTCTCTGTGCTTCCTTTCATTTATTCTCACCAAAGGCGGTAAACAGGGAGTGAAACATTGGTACATAAGCCTTTCTTTAGTGCACCATTGATAAGAGGTAACAGATGAGTGTTTATTTGTAAGATTCAGTTTAATGTATGTGTCTGAAGGTCATGGGATGCTCAGTTATGTAGTGATAAGTTGTAACGTCCTCTCTGGCAGGCTGAAAGCACCACATTGGCAAGACTTCCTAGTGATTGTTTTGGTCATAGGTTAGGCTTAAACAAAAACAAAAGGAAAAATAAATCTAGTGTTAAGGCACTCACCTATCTTGGCATTTAATTAATTCCATACTAATGAAAGCACAAATTTAACTGTTCTGAACCACATCAAAGAAAAAAAGACAGGTGTTATTTTGACAGACATATCATGCAGCTATGCAATTTCCATTTGCCAATGTCCTGGTTTCAAAACCAAGAGACTTGGTCTAAGTTCTGCTACTTGAGAGATGTTTTACAAGAAAGGAAATAGAGGATCTTTGGCTAATAGAATGAAGATCCCCTTCTTATAAGACAGAGATAATGATATTCTCGAATGCCTCTAGCTTTATAGATTCAGTCTTTTACAGCCTCTAATATTCCATAAAGATCCCAAATAATTTACACATCAATCTCTATTAACCCAGACATAATACGTCAAAAAACATAGAAGTCATAGGTCTGTGTACCTAATCTCCCTGTTCCGTATTTCACAATAAGAGCACTGATCATACTGTTAGATTTTCTTGTGGATTCATTTGACATAGTCTTACTTTTCTAGACCATGTATTATTAAAACCAGAAATAAAACATGAAAGTTAGCAAAATGCCTAATGTCTTACATGGCAGAGCCTCAAGGCTTCAGCTGTACTCCAAAGATACAAGGACTTTTTTTTTTTTTTTTTAAACTTTCTAGAGTGACCAACTGCAGCATGTGAAGAAGGAAAGAAAAAAAGGATACTGAGACTTGGATGGATGCATCAAGAAGTAGCAATGTTTGTTACCTGCAGAGGTGTTACAAGAAATTTCATCTGCTGCAACGAAGACGAACTGATTTCTGGAAGAGAAGATAAAATTCACAATACTGCTCGCTCAGGGGGAAATGTGCTCTCTGCCAATTGGTTTGATGTGTGCAGATGAGGGGGAGGGAAGGGTGCTTCTTGTGAATGGATGTTGCGAGGAAATGTGCTGATGTACCTCAGTTTAGAAAGATCATGAAATAAGCATGCAGGGACCTCTTGAAGTCATGGTAATGTCAGAATATGGACCATATACAAGCTGTTGCACCAAATATTAATACTATGTGTTACCAAAACATGCCAGGGTATGTTTCTAAGGCTAAAGCATTTCAAACTGTGCTTATATGCATTTTTATGCTAAAGAGATGACTTCTTAAAATGAGACTACTGATTAGGAAATAGAGTATACTACAGCTAGCTAAAAAAAATTATAAAATTTCAGACTTATATAAAAAAAATTTAAGAAAGTGCTGTCATTTCAGAAGACAATTTTATATGGTGATGTGTTATGGGTAATAATTTCCTCATCAAACCAGGCTTGCTACATAAAGCTAACTCATCAATTGAAATAAACTCTATCTGTCCAAATTATTTTTAATGATGCAGTATTAAAAAGAACGAAAATAGAAAATGCTGTTTTACTTTTAGTAAATCCCAGAAAGATGATAAAACTATCTTAAGATGTTTCCAACTGTGACATTTCCACAATGTAATGTGTTCTAATTCAGGGGTACTACTTATTCCTCTAGAAATAAGATCGTCTGTGTCAGGCAAATTATAAAAATGGCACAATGAGGTTGGCTAGGTTCTTAAATGTCTCAACAGCAGCAGTACAGGAGCTCTGGGTTTTCATTGGTTACATTTTTACCATGCCTATGGATCATCAAGAACCAAGATAAATGCATTTTTTTTTCTTAGTGAGATTGCTTTTGTTCAAATGTTTCAGTGCTTCAAAAGGTATCTAGTGATTGAACATTTCTTAAAACATCTTAAGAAAGTTTTACTGTTGCAAAAGGTACACCGTGGAATATAGAGCTGCCATTTGAATGTTCCCTAGAATTTCACATTCAGTTAAATTCCAATCATTTCTATACCAATAAAACATAAACAAATTATATATGCTTTGAGAATAGTATTTTTAGTACTTCTACATAGCAAGTCACAACTAAGTTTATCGCTTAAGACAATAAAAGTTAACATCATAAGATTTTGGACTATCTGTTAGGCTTTTTGAACCCTGTGAATATCTGGCCCTAGATTCCCTATGTTTTGAGGAGCAATAAAATTTAATATCCCTGAAAACAAAGGAGATATTTTGGTTGAATATTTGACTTACTCACCTTTGGCTTATACAAGGGGCAATAACACGGGAATTCCTAACTACAGGTACGATATTCTGGGGTGCACAAAACATAGTACTTAGAATAACCTCTATTTACAGAATGCTCACAAGAAGAATGCTACCATAAACAAGAATGGCGACCTGGTTTATCTACAGAGGCAAGGTCTTCGTACTAGGCATTCACATATCTGTGGCAGGAGGCTGGGGCAGCTCTACCCAATTTCTATTCCCTAATCCTGGATGAGATTGCTAGCTTGTGTTCCCTTTCTGCAATTTTCCCTAAGGAACTGTCCAGTGTGCTAGACAGGAGGAAAGCCACTTGGAGACAAAACAGATGCAAAATTGTGACTGAACAAACAGGGAACTTGTAAAATGCAACCTGCGAGTATGATTAGAAACAGCCCTGTAAGAAACTAGGCTTGGTTGTTTAAATTGTTTCAGAAGTTACTGTAAGATTGTGTCCTTGAAAATACCCTTTTTGACACTATGCACTTAAGCTACACTTTTTCCTTCCTCCTTTCTTCCTCTTCTACTCTTTCCTTCCTTTTCTCTTTCCTTTTTCATTTTCTTCTTTCCCTCCGTTCTTTCCCTCCTTTCATTTTCCCTTCGTTCTTTCTCTCCCCCAATTTTTTGAAAACCTACGTGTATTGATTTTTATTGTTTTACCCATGGTCTTTTTGATCCCTAAGTTTCAGAACTAAAGGGACTACTCCCTTTGACAACTTGACCTCTTCAAAAGAGTTGGCTTAGATTACTTTCGACTATGAATTCACATCTATTTCAAGGCAGAGTTTTCAATAATAGTGACATTTAAAAGAACATGCCATGGACTCTGCAGCAATGCCAAAAGGAGTTAATGGCTACCAGTTAAGTATTTTTTTTGATATATCCATTCTGTATTACTTTATTTTTTAATCCACGTAATCCCATTACATCCCACAAAGGTCACCATAAGGTGTCAGAAAAGTACCTTTCTATAGAGTTCGTTAATTCCATGAATTCAATCTCTGTGATCACTACTTCCCCTGAACTATGCTTTCATCAATTGACAAGTGCAATTAACAGGAAATGTCTGTAAAATCAGAGATTGGCTTGGGGTGGCTTACATTGTCAGGACAACAGAAAAATTCGGGTAGAGTTCTAACAGGAGATTGCATGTTGGTGTTTATATCCGCCATGTTATGCCGTTTTATGTACAGCTGTTTCACCTTGAACATTAAGAAATTATTGACTTAGAGGGCCCATAAATGGATCATCTATGACCCTCTCAAGCCACTTGCCCCAAATGACCAGAGACACACATGATCACAGAGACAAATGTCCCTGCTATATCCAAACAACTTAAGGAAAAATTAAAAGTTCAGAACAATGCAGCTATATTCTGAACAGTGGGCTACCTCTCAGGGAAGAAAGGAGGTGGGTACCAGGGTCTGTCTCCTTATGCAAACCCTAGTGTGCTGTTTTCTCAACACAAACCCATGGATTTAAACTTCAAAATGCACCTGATTTTCCACAAACTGGTCTGTTCTTTAGTTGTTGATTTTAAAAAACAAGTGTGACTGAGTCATTCTCAACCCTGGCTGCACATTGTAAATAACAGGTGCACTTCTAAACGTTTCTCGTTACCAAGCTACACTTAAGACCAGTTAGATGGTAACCTCTGAAACTAGGTCTCGGGCATCAGCAGTTTTTAAATACTTCCAAGTGATTCTAATAGGCTAATATTCTTGAAAACCACTTGTGGAGCTGAATGGTAAGAGTGCCAGTGATAGGGCCCACTCCTGAGGGTTCTGCTTTAATTGATCTGGGGTACGGTCTGAAAAGTAGTTCAGAAGATGCTCTGCAGGTGACTCTAATAGATGGCCACAGCTGAGAAGCACTGCTATGACGCCAAGGCAGAGGGATTCAAGAGACTCAAGTGGATTCAAGGGAGTTGAATCACTGAATTTCTTCAAACTTTGGTTTCTATTTTTGCAACTTCTATTTGACCATTATGCTTGCCTCTAGGGCAACCTAGCTACTTAGGTTTTGGACAATGCCACCATTGAAACCTGATAGTGTCCAAGAAAGGGTACTTCCAGTTTCTAGATGCCTTCTAAGAGAATTGACTTTAAACCTCATCCTGAAAGAGAAACTGCTCTACAGTGGCCATGTCATACTCTTGGTATTTGAGTCCTTCCTTATCTCTTCCTCTTACTGGATCATTTCTTATGGATTTACTCAAGATCATCTTTCTTGAGTTTTTCCACTTAGAGTTCAGCCCCTAATTTTGTCTTCACCCATTATGTCACCCAATACTTTCTATATTCTACCTCTCCTACTCCAAAGTTTCTCAAACTTCCCTGAAGATAAGAATTGCCTAGAATGCTCATTCTATGTATAGATTCCTGGGTTTCAATCCTGACCACCTGAATCAATTTCAGGAGAGAGGTCTGGTAATCTATATTCTTAATAAGAACCCAGGCCTGCATATTGATTAGAACCCAGGCCTGCATATTGATTAGCTCCACAGGGCACCCATTCTCACTGTGCTCTAGGTAGCAGGTGCTCCTGTGAGGGAATCACGCCTCCTGCTACTTCTTACCTTGAAGTTTGGGCAAGCTTGCTGAGAAACCCGGCAAGTTCATTCCCATTTTCATTTCAAAGCTCACCTGTCCCAGGACGATTGTTTTGAATTGGGAAGGCTTGGTTGGGGGTGGAGAAGAGGAAGGATTACTAATGTATGAAAAATGATGAAATGGCTAAATTGAGTTTAAGGGAAAAGACTATGTTTGTCCTGGCTCATGGGAATGCTGGCTGCAAAATCTATACAACACTGATGAGGCACTTATGACTGCAAGTTGCCAAGTGTCATACCTATGTGTTCATTACATTTTTCTTATAATCCCTCTTTTTATCCTTCTCTTGTAGATGACGAAACTGAGGCATGGAAAAGTTACATAATGTGAGCAGCTGTTAAGTGGTAGAGGTGAAAACTGAACACAGTTGGCTTGGCTCAAGACCCAAGCTTTTACTATCTAAAGTTCTTGGGAACATTTACGTAGAGGGTATTGAATCAGCACTGGGGTGTGGTGTCTCTGAAGTAAATTAATATTCTGAATCTTCAGTTCCTCTGAGAAATAAAATATTTGAATTCCTCTTTGAGTATAATTGAGAGAATTAAAAATATTCTGCTTTAACAACAACTTGATTATGAAATGGCATACACCATGGTGTTTCTCTTGCCACTCTTATGTCACTAGGTTGACTAACCGTTTAAGATTTGTTTATAGACCGTCTACACTCGATCTGCCTCAGCTGGTGGTACATTTAAATTAGTCTTGTGGATTGCCACGTATCGCCCTCATAGCCCACTTTTATTCCTTAGGCTAAATCTCATCTCTTGGCAGTTTGCCTTCTGAAAAATTACCCATGGCTAATTCTTAGAGTCAAATTAAAATAGTAGCCAGCCCTTGTTGGTGGAGGGGACACGAGAGGCTAGATACCAAGTCAGAGTAAACTTGGAGTGCAGGCAGGTAGGAGGCAAACATTCCCCGTATCAAATAATGCTGGTTTAAATTTTATTGGTAAAGATTCTGGTTACTTCCCATTCTTTGGCTTCTTAATTCTGTTACATTGTTATTGTTACATAGATCTCAGGATCGGTATCACTTACAGCAAGATTCTTCTTGTATCCAATGCTATGAATTTTGAATCTCTCTCTCGCACACTCACACACACACACACTCTCACACACTTATACACTCACACACTTAAACTTTCCAAGGATGTCTGCTAGGCAATCCCTACAGCTGAGAAGTTGGTTTTCTGGCCTGGTAGATGGCAGCCAAGATGCCCCAAGATAGTAGTGGGACAAAGTCCAATTCTACCTCTAGGTATTGGGATATCTGTTGTTTACAAGGCAGAGGTTCTCAACCCTGACTGCTCAGCCAATACTTTGTTTTTTAACAAATATTCAGCTAGGATTGTTTTTTTTTTTTAATAAAATACCAATGACCAGGCCTGTACCCCAGACATGTAGGTTCACCATGTTTTGAGAGTGGTTCCCATGCACAAATATGCCTGAAAAACCCCTGGAGAACTCATATCTCACTGTATGAATACCTCTGTGAACATATGTATCTTGCCTCTGCAGGAAACAGTTGTCTTTTGGGTTTAAAGTAAATTGCACTAGTGTTGATTCTTAACATTTTATACTTAAGATTTTAATTGCTAATTATATATTCTAATAATTGTAGTAATTGTTTTATAATCATGCTTATCAGGATGCTTTTTTTTCATGTAAAATTAAGGTAGAAATTCACAATCAGTTTATTCTTGTTGTTCATCTTAAAGTTGCTAGATGTGCCATATGGAACTCAGCCATGAGTGTTTTCTGAATATTAAACATAATATGCAGATATGATGCACCTATTAAAATTCATATTGCCGACCTTACCCAATACTTGACTCACATCATTCAACCCTCAGATTGCAAATGAGGGGCTTGTTACATATCAGGCACTGAGCTAAGTCTAAGGGGTCTGATGCTATGCTCATAGCCTTTAAATCACTGGAGTATCTTGGACTTGCCTGTATGGAAGCTCATAATCTAATTTATATTTCAGTTTTATCACCTTCAAAGGGAGGTTGCTGGCAATCAGTATCTTACCTCCTTGGCCCACATACAATACTAACACTCTACTCCAGAATGGTACAAATCCCGTTCAGATTCCTATTTTTTACCTGCCCTATCACTTTTATTCACATTTTAGTATTATGTCATGGTTACTTCAATACAGTGTGCAAACTGTAGAATGAGACAGGGTATACACAGACAAGTAACCAAACAGATTGACTATAGAAAGCTCTCAAAGGTTCTACACCTATCCCATTTTGAAAAGGGGGAACACATGAAAATACACTTAAAAACATTTCATTTAGACACAGTTCCTGTTGCTAACATGATATACATAAAGAAGCTTAAACAGAAAAGATAAGGTCAGTGAATCTCTCCCAGGTTTGGCTATTCTACCAAAAAAAGCCTGAGTTTTAAATATTCAAACCCAACTGCATCTCCATTACCTGGAGACGTTGAACAGTTCCCTTCTGTCATTTTAGTTCCTCCAACATGTAACATTCTCCCCCGTTCCCACTGGACTTCGTGTCTAGGCTCAGGTGAAAGAACCAACCGTGAATCTGGAAACCATGCCTTGTTGCATACAAGCTGTATTCCACTAGAAAATTCACTTCACCTTTCTGGGCCTCAGTGTCTTCATTTGGAAAAAGAGATATAAAAATAGTACATGCCCTTCCTGGATCTTTTGTGCAGGTTGAATGAGAAACATCTTATTGGTAGAAGTCATCTTATTGGTAGAAAAATTGGCTTTTTTTTTTTTTTTTTTGGCTGTGTAGACTCATAAAGGACAGTCTATTTCTCTCTCCACCCAAAGAGGAGAGCAGGCAATTGGTTTTACAAAAATCCAAAGCAGTGATAGTTGGAAGGCTGGGTTTATCCTGGGAGATTGGGCATGTCTCCTACAAAGCTAAGGCACGTGTGGTGGCCTAAGTTGATCCATGAGCAGAAAAGATAATAAATACCCAAGGCACAGGGTGAACAAGAAGGATAGGATATTTGATCTTGTGGTTCCCAATTTCTATTCCCCAACCTATTTTTATATTTCTAGGGTGGAGGTCAAGATTTTAAAACAACCAAAAACAAATGTATTTAGTAAAAAATGATTCTAACTCATAAAACCTGTTTCCACAGGAAACTCCTCCCCCCCCCCCCCCCCCACTCAAAAACAACACCGTACTCCCACAGTTTAGTGATGCTGCTGCTAATATCCGGAGTACTAAGCGTCGGGATCTCTTAGAGGGGCTTTCTGTTCATGACAGCAATTCTCACAACCACCCAAAGAAGCAATGGTTATCCATTAATCCCACTTTATAGATGAGGCAGTTGAGTGTCAACTAGCTCAATGTTAGCCTGCCCAAATTATCTCACGTAGTAAGTAGACTCAGAGATTCAGGACCCAGGTGTAAATCTCAATCTGTAATCATATTCTGCTTATCAACAGCAATGATTTGCTAGTGCATGTCTATATCAGAGTAGGTCCAATGAGAATAAAAGATCCTGTTTCAAATCTTGACACAGTTGCCTACAAGTCCTGGGATGCCAAGGAAGGCACAAGCTCCCAGAGGGTTAGTGTTACAATGTGTCTTAGATATTGTCTAGACTAAAAATAACCTTGCACTTTTAAATGCATTTAATGTACCTGCTACTGCCTCTATATATTCACTGCAAATACTAGCATACATTCCAAAATGTCAATCTGAAACCGAGTTATTGATAACATTTGCACCACCTCTTTCAGTTTGTAATGTTCACCTTCTTCATCTGTTTCTGATTCTAATTAGTACCATGCTTTCCACTTAGCATAGGAAAAAAACTGAGGGTCAGTAAAGTTAAATCGGATGGAACTTTTTCAGGTAGTTCTTTATATTAGTGTGAAATCTATGCAATTAATGGCATGATGTTAGCATCAATAACTGTTTCTGTCCATGAATCTTTTGGGGTAGAGAATTAATTGTGGCCTTGGGACAGGAGAAGGGGGAAGAAGTCACAATGGAATTGACATTGAGGGATGCTCAACTGTTGATAGCCCTTTCTCATTGAAGAACAGAGAGTAGAGAGGCAATGGCAATAAATCAATAATTTACAAAGATACATCTTATCTCTTGCAAGGTTTGTGACGGGACAACCCTGTGTCAACATTATTTATGGCATATCGGGGTAGAATAGAGGCTTGTGCTCTAAAGCGGGGCTTCTCAAACTTCACACCAGTCATTCTGGAATCTTGAAAGTGCAGGTTCTGGTTCAGCAGGGCTGGGGTGGGGTTTGGGATTCTACATTCTCAAAGGCTCCTGGTGAGGCCCATGGTGTTGGGGTGAAAACTAGACATTACAAGGCAAGGCTCTGCGGGCTTTTTAGATGATCCGCTCAAATCTTGAAATTTCAAAACAGCACAAGTTAATCCCCCTTTTCCCCCATTTGTTCATTTTCTAAGTTTGGGAGACAGAAATGGAAGAAAACAAAAATAGCGGGGGAAACGATCATTCTGAAAAAGCAAGGAAGCTGGTATTGTCCAGGAAGGATTATTAAGGTACTTCCACTCCCCCATTTTCTGAGCTCATATTCTGTTTGGTAGTAGTCACCCACAAACACTCGAACAAAGCAGAACTGGTGGAAAAAACAAGTTCTTCATCTCTTAATACATTCTAAAATTTTAAATTACAAAATTGAAACCATGAAAGACAAGAATTGAGAGGATGCTAGAAGCATCTAACAATGAGGTTTTTTTTTTTTTTTCTTTAAATTCCAGGTTCCCCAGACTCGTGAGAACCACTGATTTAGCTTATCAGATGTGTGGCTTATTTCTATAATCTCATGCCAAAGCATTTCAATCTAAATGATTGGGATAATTACGAGAAGAGTATTTGGCTTTGATTATGTTTCAGCTTTCAGAAAACTGTTAATCTGTTTGAACAGTCACACATCATAATGCAGCAAGAATTAGCTTGGAAAAAAAGAAGAGTGACTAGTTACTCCTTATATTCTCCCTAGTTTGTGCCCCACAGACTCCCATCCCTTCAAATTTGGATGGTGGCCCCTATTCTAAATGTTTTGTATGTTAATTAAATAAGAAATTCATTGCAGTTGTGAGGAGTGCCTAATTCCAGAGGAACCAAGCATTCTGATTTACACCAAGGAAGAAATAAGTCATTTCTGTCCAGTGACTGTTTACCTGCATGTACTACACACAAATGTGGAAATAAGCCACATTGAAATAAAAATCGATTCTTCTGGAAGAGAATTTCAACTTGCGATAAGTACAGAGTCAGAACTTGCTTTGATAACTTTAAAGGAAATACTAGACACTTAGTGAAAAATTTCATCTTATCTTGAAAGATAGTATATGACCATCCATAGTATACTACCTACAGACCAAAAAAAACCCAAACAAAAAACAAAGTGGAGGGGTTGAATTTTTATTGCTATGTCCACAAATTCTTCATGAGCTAAGATTCTATCTTCTGCTTTACTGGATTACTGTCTTCTAGAATGTAAGTTCGTTTTAGCAATAGAAAGGCTCATTCACAGGGCTTTGCGTGTATATTCTCAACAGACCTACACCTAGAAGGCATTAGGCTTTCCCAACCTGCCTCTAAAATCCTTCACAGCTGAAGGACCCTGATGCTGCTACTGAAAAGATAGGCTTTATTTGTGTGTGTGTGTGTGTGTGTGGCCTATCAAGTCAATGATCTGCAACCTAAAAAGTGTGTAATTAGGCCATGACATGACCAAAGGAGTTGTTACACCTTGTCTTGTCACTGGCAAAAGTGTTTACCCATGTGGCTGTGACAGCTATGCTCTGTTGGGCTTGGAAATTCCTTTTATCACTCCCCAACTCCTTGTTGGTCCAGTCTGTTGGCTATTACAAGATTGGTTCTTTTTTTAAACTGATTCAATTACATATTCATCCAATAGTGCATAACAGTTGTTATGAAGCCATTATAGATTACAGACAAAAGGCAATTAGTTCTTGAGAGAGAAACTGGAACACTTTTTCTAGGAACGTGTGTGTGTGTGTGCGATTTCTATAAACTAAGAGAAACTCAGGAAATGTATCTATCAGTTACAGCCATATTACTTCTCAGTACTAAGAGCTCAGCATCCATAAACCCAATTTTAAAAAACTATAGTGACTCTACTATCAAAAGCTGAGATGTAACTTTCCTTCCTCACTATTTCAGAGCCATCTCCATACTTACCAAATGAAATCAGTGACAGTCTACAGAACAGACCAGGAGAAAATAGAATTATCTTAGCTATCCTAATTTTTTGGAGAATATACAATCAAAATCACTAAGAGGAACAATGTTTTATATATGTATGTATATATATGAACTGTCTCATATATACTTGTATGTGTGTATGTATATATATATAAAAAACATATATATATAGGGCAGAAAGATGGTCCCTTCCTTGCTTCCTTCCCTCTTTCCATTCATCCACCCACCTACGTATCGATTTATGTCCATCTATCCATCTACCCATCCTTCCACCCATCTATGTATGTGTACGCATGGATATACGTATGTATCTATCTCTGTCACTTAAATAATTTTTAAATAAGACTAAAATATGATAGGGAGTCTAGCATAAAGTTGCCAAGGTTTATTTTGCCAAAGGTGGTTGCCAGGCCTTGAACTGGCCCTGGGAGATACTACTCTCAATACGGCACTAGAATAAGATCTTGATCTCTCCTTGCCACACATCACGAAGAATAAGAACAAGGGCTGCTACTGCTGTTTAGCTGTGTGTGTGTGTGTATATATATATATATACACGTGTATATATACGTATATATATACGTATATATGTGTGTGTGTGTATATATATATATCTCACAAGTATTAAGAAACTTATGTGGCATATGTGCTTTGTAATAGGAATCTCACAGGTATAAGTGTGTGTTTCTATTAGCCTAAAGCTGGCTAGGACAATTGCTTTCACTTTTTCTTCCTGAGGAGCGCCTGAATCACCAAAACCCCCCAAAAACAACACATAATGGATCTGTTAGGAAAGTAAACTTTAAATGAACAAGATAAAAGGTATGTATATACATGTAGATATGTATAGATGCACACATGCTCAACCTGCAGTTCTAACTAAAACCTGGACATGCTTTTCTAGACACAGGGGCACAGAAGGATAGAAATAAAGGCCTAAGTGACTCATTTCTGCTACATTCCAAATAAAACATTAAAAAGAAACTAAAACCAAGAACAGCTTCTTCAAAGCGCCATCAAAAATGGCACAGAGGTAGGACTTTAGCTTATTGCCATGTCTTGATTCCACAGCCTAGATTCAAACTCAAGTGGCTTCTCCCTGCCTCTGGGTCTGTATCCCAGCTAGGAAGATGGCATGGGAAACTCTCCCATCCCTTCTGAACCTCCACGAACTCCACCCTCAGTTCCTTGTTGATCTGAGAATACCACCTCCGGCATGGCCATGTTTTACAATGCTCTCACTATATTTTTCCAACAGATTTCTCAAAGAAGACTGCAAATGTAAATAAAATGATAGGGAGTCTAGCATAAGGTTGCCAATGTTTATTTTGCCAAGTAAGAACATGAAAAACAAAATTGGATGTCTAAAACTAAAACTACCATTTGCTATTGTTCTAATTTTATAAATAAAATCTATTTTAACAGCAGTGAGAAGGAAGAATGGATTCAGCCTATTTCCCAGAAAAGAGGGTTGACAACCATATTTACATGGTCGGTGTTCTTCTGTCTTGATAAACCAGTAAATATGCCATCAAAGGAGGTTGCCAGGCCCTTGAACTGGCCTTGGGAGATACTGCTTTCAATACGGCACTAGAATAAGATCTTGAGATCTCTCCTTGCCACACATCATGAAGAATAAGAACAAGGGCTGCTACTGCTGTTCAGCTAGAAATATTTTCAATCCTTACCAAAGTTGGTTCAGATAAGAGGACTGGGGAAAGCAAAGCAAATAACCTCTTTGTCTGCTCTGTATGTCTACTTTCATTAAGGGTTTCAAACTATCCACAGGTTCAACTTTCTGTATTCCAACCCACGGCCCCCCCCCAAAAAAGGTGAAAACAATGTCCATAAAACAACATCTCTTTAAAAAATTAACCTTCCTACAGAAATAAGCCCCTAAATGGTAAATTACATTTTCTATTCTGGATGCTCATACACTTTATATGCTGACAATCCCTTAAATTTCAGCATATATCATCAGATAACGACTCCAAATAAAATGGAGTATCATTGTAAATGTACTTATTTGTCTATTTTCATGACAGCATTTCTCTCCTTACTTAATCTGAGGCCAGGAAACAAAAAGTTCTAAAATAGGGAATAGCCTGCACTAATGGAAATAAACTCAAATCCTTTTACTTTTTTAGTTCAGCTTAAAGATTTTACATAAGGATTTAGTCCTATTTTCTGCATTTAGCTTATGATGAAATATTAGAGGGCAGAAAGATGGTCCCTTCCTTCCTTCCCTCTTTCCATTCATCCACCCACCTCTATTGCTTTATCTCCATCTATCCATCTACCCATCCTTCCACCCATCTATGTATGGTGTACGCATATGGATGTATGTATGTATCTAGCTCTGTCTCTTAATTTTTAAATAACACTAAATCCTGTATGAACCCCAAAATATGCCTACTTATCCTTACTAGGTTCTAAGAAACACAAATCTGTCTGAAACAACCTTTTATTCATAGGTTATAAATGTCATACTTAAGTTTTTTCTAGCATGTAGTTTGTGACCACTTGAAATTAACAAGCCCTGGTCTCTCTGCATTAAACTTTACCTGAATACACTTAGGAGTCCCTTGTGAGGCCCCAAGGCACAAGTGAGTGTGTGTGTGTGTACATGTGTGTATGCAGAGAGCAAGATAACATGGCATTTTACTTGGATTTCTTTTAAGTTGAGCTATATAAAATTTATATTAATGTAGGTATATATTTCATACATATTACAAGAGAGCCAATGTGTCATTTTTGTCACCCACAAGTAGCAATTTCTATCTCTACATTAGCAGTGAAACTTTAAGGTCTCAAAAACCAAAGAGGTATCCATTAAAACAAAATTACGTTGCTTGCAGTCTTTTGCTCAGTTTAGAGATTCCTGTGTGGCCTGCTGCTACAATTATATGTCAAAAGCTTCTTAGCTTTCATGTATCTTTACAAGAAATGCATATTTTATGTGGAAGCAATGGCCCCTGGTAACTATCAGTGTAATCGGATTGTGATGAAATTTGAGTGAAAAAACTCTGTATTGCTTTAGTCTCTAGGCAGTCTGCATCTAACTACTTTCTGCCCTGATGTGGAGGGACGTTTGCATGCACTGATCATTAGGAAATGTTAGAGTGTTAGCAAGCAGGACAAGCATGACAAATGTCTGTCTGGGGAGATAACATTTTCATCAAAGCTATGTACACATCATATTTTCCCAAATATTTGTGGCACAGTTGATCAAACAGGGAATCTTACCCCCCAC
>NW_012119043.1:3987697-4100608 GCF_000951035.1 Colobus angolensis palliatus | reverse complement strand
CCCCAACCCCAGCCCACAACCTCCCAGCTTGGCTGCTTCAAGATGCAACAACAACGAAGTCATAATACACAAACCATGAGCCAGTCAATAAAGAGAAGCCTGCCCCCAGGCTTAATTCAAGCAAGCCATTCATCAAGCTGATGTGATGGACCTGTCCAATCCAGAACGTATGACAGACACATCAGCAACACCAAGTGGCATGCAATGACCAGATGACCAAAGGCCCCTCTGCCATGCTTCAATTGGTTCAAGCTCAGAAAACGTTCTCCTTGGAGAGTTCAGACAGTTGGCTTTGCATAAATCAAAGTGAGATTAGAAGTAAAGATTTGGTGAGGTCAAGTGCTTACCAAATGTTTCCTAAATGCCAAGAAAAGATGTTCACCTATTCCCACTAAATCTGTCAATGAGACGATAAAATTACCTAGTCCACTCAGGTATTTTCCTTTTGGGGAAATCTCTGCCCACACCAGATGGTCTTCATTCTGGAGGTCAACATTCAGAGAGTCTCAGGTTGCTCCGAGACGATCAGCATGTGATCATTTAACCAAGAAGATGATGGGCAGGGAGTTGCAAGGTGCCCATTAAGGACTTGCTGGACAGTTCTGAGGTTACTGGAGTTCAATATTTCTCAAAGGTCCCTGAATCTTTAATTTGATGAGGGCTTAATTTGTGCTGATAAAGGGTAAAATCCTACCAACTGGGGACATCAAACTTCTTTTGCTTTTAAGACGTCTGAAGAATGAATCTCATGATTACAGGGAAAGTTTGTTGCTGTTTCTCTTTTGATCAATTGACAACCAGAGAGCATTACGAAAACATTCTCAATGCCTGCTGAGTTTACTTCCTATTTTTGAAGTTTTTTGTTAAGTTTTTCTTTATCTTGCCTGTCTTCTACAGAAGAGGAACTAAGAATCTCGCACTACTGATTCTATGCTGTGATGATATAAAAATAACTGGTTACACGATTGCTACTTCTGAGAGAAATTCCAGGTACTTGGCATCTTTAATCTAGATTCAAAAGCTATTCTAATAATTTCACTTTTTCCCTAAAAGTGTCTTCTATAATAAAGGTATTCCTTCTCAATATCCATTTATTAAAGATAAAAGGAGGTAGCACCATTTAATAGACACTTTAAAAATTCAGAAATACAACTTTAAAGATTGCGTTCTGTCCATTTACCTATTAATGAATTTACTTCAATGAATAATTCCATATGTGGCAAGTGTCTTATGACAAAGTTAAATAGGGATAGCTATCAATTTCCAGAGCAACCAGGATGACCAAATGTGCAAATTTATCTAATGACACAACAAGAGGCCAATTATATGCACAACAGAAGAGTTGGTTTCTTCAGCTGAAACTATGGTACTAAAGTTGGAATTGCAGTTATTAAAGATTTACCAATCCAAGAACAAGGGCGATCTTTCAGTGGGACATGTTGCCAATGAGAAATCTGAATAATATCAAAATAACAGATTATACACATATGGTGTTCCAAAATGTAGAAATTTAAAAATGTTCAGATGAATGCAAGTAGAGTTGGCCAGAATCTCAGATAATTCTAATAGTATCATGTGTTGTTTATTTTTAAAATGTCTAGACCAGCCTTATTAAAGGAGACAATTTAAATTATATATTTTTTAATTATTCTTTCTTTTTTTCAACTTGGGGGTAGATGCACTTATACTGAAAAGCAAGATAATCAAATCCGTTTAAGATTCTTATACAGCAGGTTAAAGTTACTATGATTATAGTTGTATGCAAAGTGGGTGTTTGAGAATGTAGCATCTAGAGATATTTTCATAAATAATTAAGGTTTGCAGCTGAACCACATTGCAATTGATACTTTGTGAATCTTCAGTGCAGAATTTAATAACATTAGACCTTTTCATTTGTAGAATGATCTTGAGTATTTCAAGATTGTCATCATTTTTATTAGCCTTATTGACCCTCTCTACTTTTCTAATCCAGTGTCAGTGTGTTGAAGATAACTTACACGAAACACATTTTGCATCTTGGCAACTGATTACTGGGTAAATGTATAATTTATGTATTGAGAACCTTGTCTTGACAATTGTCTGGATTTCTCTGAAGGCCCCCTACAGCCTTGAGAACTTGTTATGGCTGCTTATAAGAAAATACCTGCATAGAACCAGACAGCAGATCTCAACTCCATCTTGCCCAAAGAGCCATCTGTTACAAGTGTAGGCATGGGGCTTTCAAAGTGCCGCTTTTAGGATTCAGGGATTTACTCTGCTTTCTTATATTGCAAGAATTCTGTAGCTACAATTAGCTAACAGCACATCTCATGAGAAATGGAATGGAACTGCAGAGAAAGCACACCACAGCAAACCGAGGTAGGAACTACATCACAACAGGCCGGATAGGAGCACCAGAGGCTGCTGACACTTCCCATTCAGGAGTCAAATACACCGCCTGCTTACCTGTCTGACCCAGCATGCCCCAGCCACACATGCAAATTGTTACCATTGTTTTATTCGTGAAACGTATTTTTAAAATAAAGGACTCATTACCAAAATAAGCACCCTCAATGACATTTGTGCATGCAGAGCATCTGAACATTCACATTTATGTCCTCAGAAAACAGAGCCAGGGAGTTGCATTCAATATGAAAACACACACTTTCCTTTTCAAGGCAACCATACAAAAGTAGCTACGGCTTGCTGTTTCAGGAACCAACTCATCTGTTAAGCCTGGGTAATAGAAACCCCTCATTTCCGCCCCACCCGCCCCCCAAACCTGCCCATCCATTCGGACTTCTGCATTTCTCAAACACGCTGGGTTGCTTCCACTGCCTGTCTTAACATGTGGTGTGCATTACAAATAAAAGTTGACTTATGTTTGTAGGATTGGACACAGGGCATTGCCAGAAAAAATGAATCTCTTTATGAATGCCAGGGACACTGTCCCTCTCCTTTATTTCAAATTGTAAAAATGCAATGGACGGAATAATTGATTCAGTATAAGACCTTGTGAAAAGGGAAATAAGGGACTTGAAATTGAAATAAACCTTGTAGGATCATGGTCTGTTTTTCTTCCTATGAGTTAGATGGAATCACAGTCTCACATAGACGACCATAAGAAGGTTGTACAGAGTGTGTGTGTGTGTATGTGTATGTGAGCAAGCTGTGTTGTCACAGGAATTAAGAGATGTTAAAAACTACACAGGGACCAAGGCTATCATTTTCTTTGTGTCTTAGCAGAGAAAGTAATTTAGAATGCGCTTGAAGTATTTGCCCTCTGTCTACGGGGCCTTGAGTTCACGTTTACCATGGGACCTAACTTTTGGGGTGCTACCTCCCCCAGCAGTCATGCAGTTTCACCAAGACCATACAAGAATCTCCTCTCCCATCAACTAAGTTAATTTCCAAGTAGTTGTCAAGCACGAGAAGAATGACCCTTACCTGTCACTGTAGGCAGCGGCAGTGGCAGGGGTAGGCTGGGCGTAGCGGTATGCAGCATAACCACCCTAAAACACAAGGAGAAATGTGACTCAGGAATGCAGCAGAGCACACTGCAGGAACGCCCAGTGGCAAGACCACACCAGAACAGCAGTGACCCAAATCTACTGAGCTAAAGTTGAGGTTAATGAAAGCTTAGTATCAAAGCAAAAGTACGAAAACACCCTGGAGAAACAAGGGGTGGAACATCAACCCCAGCTGGATGTTAAAGGTTAGCGGTCGTAAGCATATCCCAAAAGAAGAGCCTAGAGGCCTTTGGAAGAAAATGTACCTAAATGTTAATGGTGATTGTTTTGGGGTGGGGAGGATTATGGGGGATTATTTAAACACTCTTTATACTTTGCTGAACTTTCCAGATTTTCAAAATTGATTCTGCTTTACCTTTATCAGATAGTAACTTAAATTTTATTCAAACAATTCTTTTCTTATAAAAGCTAAGTAAATGCTCCCCTTTTATATTTATTAAATCACCCTTTGAAAGTTTATTAGTAATCTCTTACCTATCTGTTTAACCACTAATGTTATTGAAGACTGTCTTTAGCTGTCTAAATGTTACACAATTATTACAAAAATGACTGAACATTTCTTTTTGGTCAAAGATATCACATGGTTATATATCATGCTGCTTCAGATGGAGAATTTGTCTGGTGTGGAAAATATGATAGTCTTCTAATTGGTAAATAAAATCATTAACAAAAAAAGTCTGAAAAGAAAAAATAATTAACATTTAGTTGTATGTACCAGTAATTGCAATTGTTCAATTAAGCAAAGAGGACGAGCAAATAGGCATATTCAAAAGAAATTGTGTTCAGTGGAGCGTTGATGATCAAACTGTGAAAATAACAGAGCTTCTTGCTCAGTGGACCGCAATGATACATCAACCAGTGTACAATGATCTCAGCACAATTAAACAGAATCCAGTGTCCACTGATAACACAGGACTATTCAGGTTCTAATTAGAACACAAGTCCCATAATCCTCTGAGGTAAGCGTTCTCACCATCACCATAAAGGGGTGACTCAGGACAAAGTAGTGTGTGAGAAGGTATGCAACAGCAGAATCATGACAGGGAAAGTTAAGTTCATGGCATTTGGCCTCATGAAACTAAGTAATACAGTAAGACATAGATGAAGCATGGAAACTACAAAAAGCCCCTTTCAAGATACAGGTACACTGGTCTCAATTTCTTTCTGCCTCCTCCTGGCACAGTTAACTTTCAGCGTAAATATGCTATCATTTGCATAGCAATTCAAAGAAACAAGTTTATCTTTTAAAGTTTATTCTTTGGATTGGTCCTGGAGAAGACACATCTAAAATATCCTGACAGATACTAATTTAGAAACAGTTTTTTTTTGTTTTGTTTTGTTTTTTTAAAGCTTCCTTTAAAAAGATAATGGAAGTTAACCACAACAAAAAAGGTCTTAGCCAGATGCCACCTGGTGCTCCAAATACTATGTTCTCCAGTTAGGAATGGAGGAGTTATAAAACCAAAGCAGTTACGACAGCACTGAGTTCAACGAACAGAGTGATAGACTAAAGAGAAATCGGGTCACCAGGTTTTTGGAGCCATTTTTCTATATAGCTTGTTCATCTTCTTGGCTTTCATGTGTACAGAAAGATACAGGTGTGCAGGTACATACATTAAACTTAATGAGGTAGGGAGGGGCTAGAATTGGGTAGCTGATTTCTAGGAGACATCAGCTTGCAGCAGGCTTAAAGTTTTGACTAGAGAGAAAGTGTATGTGGTATGTGCGTGTTTCTCTCTGGAACAAGAAAAAGTATTTGCAGCAGTCAGATGCCATGTCAATCATGAGTTGGTGACTGAATTTGGTCCCACCAAAGATGTCGAGTAACATCCTATTTGCAAGCCTCTTGGTTATTTGCAAGCCTCTTGGTTTGAACTTTGCATATCCTCCACCTTCTGCCTTCATTTCAGTCAATGGAAGAAGGTAGCAAGTCTGATAAATGGGAAGAATTGCTGCAGGGCAAACTAAAATGAACCACATTGACTAGTACGTTATGTATAGTAGAAACATCAAATGCAGGTGTGTACACCTGGGATTCCTCTGCACAGCAAATGTGGTCATCTGCGAAGGTTTCAAAATGACCTCTACTGTTTGCATATGACTTGGCCAGTTAAAGAAAATGTGTCTTTCTATACAAGACGGGCACAAGTCGTCAATGTTCTGACATTTGTCTTTATTATCTAGAAATTTGCTTGTGAGTGTTCCTGATTCAAGGGTCAAGATCAGTTTTCTTAAGTCTCCAGAGCCAGTGGAGAGATTTTTGACCTTGATCAATGGTTTCATTGCTGTCGAGTAGACCACTTGGAGATGAATGTTCTATATCTGTGCTGTCCAGCAGAGTAGCTACTTGCAGTAAATGACTACTGAACTCTTGAAAGGTAACTAGTGCAATGAACTGATTTTTTAAATTTACTTTTCAGTTAATTTGAATTTAAATGTAAATAGCCACATGGGGACTGGTGGCTAAAGGATTGGACAATACCCGTCTAAATGATCCCTGAAACATGTAATAATTAGGGAAAAGGGGATTAGGTGGTTTTCTCTCTCCATCTTTACTGCATAGCCTTCCTTTGCTATTTTTCTTCTGTATGCAATTCATACTAGGGAAATAAGAGTTGTGTATTAACTCAGTATATGTGTGCATATACTGTAAAATATAAATTGCTTTACATACAAAAAATACAAATTGCTTTAATTTGCCTAACAGGTGACTCGAATCAATTTTCTTGCTCTGTATTTTGCAGCCCACTGAGCATAGCCAGAACTTCTTCGAGGTTCCACGGTGATGTTTGTAAAAGGAACACTCACTTTCAATAGCCGTCACCAGACCATGTTCATATTGAACCTGGTCTTCTGAGATCACATGACAAAAATGGGTCATTGACAAGTGATTTTTCCCACCACCGAACCAAAGGAACCAAGGCATGACAAGCACAAAATAGTTCTACACTCCCCATTCCTGAAACATTTATTTCTCCACATCATGGGTAGCAAACTATAACTGTAATCTTACATAATAATTTCAAGTTGCCATTGTAGATCTCCTTGCCACCGCCACCAAATAAGTGAGGCCACCAGAGTGACCCACTGGTGTGGAGCGAGAAGTTTCCTTTGTTAGCCAAACCTCTAGAGGTCATTTGAGGTAGTTACCCATTAAGCACCTCAAATGACGCTCCAATAAAGCATTTTGTTTTCTTACTACACTAGAGATGGGGTCTCACTGTGTTGCCTAGGCTCCTCTCAAACTCCTGCGATCAAGCGATCGTCCCAATTCAGCCTCCCAAAGTGCTGGGAGTACGGGTGTAAGCCACTGTGCCCAACTAATAAAGCATTTTTAAAATTATGCTTGTGGGGAATGGTGGAAAGGAAAGTTTCCACAACCAAACCAGTTTCGCAGATGCTCGGTTAAATTAAACTGGTTACTCTGTTTGTGGAACTCTTTGGGACAATATTCATGAACACTGTGGGACCTCCAAGGCATCTGAGAGAATTTGAGGCTTCGAGATTTCACTTTAGGGCATACTTTTGAAAATAAACTGTTCTATTGGACAAATAGTGAATTCTGGGAGGGGAAACCTGTGTGTGCTAGGGGGGACGTGGGCATCAGTAGGACTGTAACATTTACGTGTTACGCATACTTCCTTCAACTGGAGTGCATAGGAAAGTAATCAGCTTAACCAGGGGTAAAGGCTCCCTTTATTACCAAAATATCCAAGGGTCAAGTCTCATTGGTGGAAAACAGGTGTGCTGGTATATATACATACAACTTAAATCTTATTTACTATAATACTTACAAGAACATTTTAAAATGAAACACTTCCCAATTTACCTATATTATATGTTCACTTTTTGTGTGTGTGTGTGTGAGACAGAGTCTTCTCTGTCCCCCAGGCTGGAGTGCAGCGGTGCAATCTTGGCTCACTGCAACCTCTGCCTCCCGGGTTCAAGTGATTTCCCGAGTAGTTGGGATGGCAGGCACGTGCCACCATGCCTGGCTAACTTTTGTAATTTTAGTAGAGATGGGGTTTTGACATGTAGGCCAGGCTGGTCTTGAACCCCTGGCCTCAAGCAATCTGCCTGCCTTGGTCTCCCAAAATATGGGGATTACAGGTGTGAGCCATCACACCTGGCCACGTTCATCTATTTTTGAAGGGTGGCATTCAGAGGTCCAGTTCTCTTGAAATGTGACAGTGAAAGTTCATCTCGGGAATTTTTAACCATATTACCCTTTACTAGGTCAAAGTACCTCTTTTTCACATTCAGGTTTTAATTAAAACTCAATCAATTCTCATGATTTACAAAAAGTACTTTCTTAATTCACTCATAATACTGAAGAAAAAAGGGAATTGCAGCAGTAGGGAAAGTAATGTCCTAAAACTCGGACTGATCATCCTTAGTTTGACATTCATCTTATTTGACAGTTTCAATGTGGGTAATAGACCAAATTTGGAGAGACTAGGCCAGCCACATTCCAACAAATATGTTGACTTTTTTTCTTCCTATGAATTTATTCAGTTGGTGGTTGCTTCAGCAGTGAGAAATAGGTTTAAAAGCTATAACTATAGGTGTGAAATAAATTTCTGATCAGCTCTACTAAGACCAGGGAGGGTTATGTTAGATGTCAGGTATGCTGGCACTTAATGCTGCATATGAGATTCTTGATTTAACCCCATGCCAGTTCACTCTGGGAACCTACTAAAAAATTACCTAGACAATTGGTTCAATTAGAACCTTGAATTCTTTTCATTGGATGTATACTGATTGAATCCAGCTACCTTTTAGGTTTAAAAAAAAAAAAAAAAAAACCCCAGCCAAGCTAGACCACCACTTGACACACTCAGGATCTAACAAAGCTCATGGCCAAGGCCAGCTAACAGCAGTCATGGAAACAGCACCCATATTTGGAAGGAACAGCCACAACACAGTCAGCGGATATATCCATAGATAAGGGGATAGCCACCTCTATTCTAGGAGATTTCATATTAAAACTGGAAAATTCAGTTAAGTCTTTTTCTTCCTATGTTAGAGAACAATTCCCCTCCCCAGAATTATCTTGTTAGTAAGGATTTCACAGCAAACCCACAATCATAGTGATGAGTTTCTCCACCAGTCGGGATTTCATACCTGCAGCAATTTATTGCCATACACAGGCTCTTGATACACTACTCTATAAGGAAACAGAAATGTAATGTTTTCAATGCAAAAATGAAATAAAAGAGAATGCATAAGTCAGACAAATTCCAGAGCAATTCATTTACAAGTTTGCTTCTCTCTTACTTCACCAAGACTTAGGACTGACCCACCAAGCTGAAAGGGGCACTGGGCCTGGATAAACATTTTTAGTTGCAAATCTCTGCAATGGAGAGTATCAAGGTGGAGATGGGAATCAAACCACTTCGTCTTACAACTTGTGTTTACTTCTAAAGAAGAAAAAGATAATTTCATGGCTTCTTGCCTCTGAAAGCATATTCCAACAGTCCAAGTTAACTATTTCAAATTTATCTCTTTAACTCATGATTGGAATTTTCTGGAATATCTAAGGATTTAACACGAATGTCCTAATTTTTGAAGTAGTTAAGAGAACAGCACAGTAGCAACCGTAACTGCATAAATGCCTTTAGTTGTTAATTTCAACTAACAGCAAAATTGCAGTTCATGAATTCATGAATTGCATTGAAGCTACGATAGCTACTTTTAATTCTTTCAGACTAGAGAACTGTGAGTATATGTGAGTGTGTGTGTATGTGTGTAAACTAGTGTTAATATACATAGCTTCAAAATGCTATGATTTTATACACATCTAGCACTGGCAAGGAAGGTGTCTGTAGAATCCTTGTACAGACTAGGATGCAGTTTTTGGAGGTAAGAGTTATTCATGGGCAAAACTAATCTTCCATGTGAGTGGTCACAGTTTGAAATAAAATTCTCCAGTTCCAGGGCAGACACTAAGATGGCTGAACATTTGAAGAGACTGAGGGACATACCCTCTAAAGGCGTGCATATACTTTTTCTTGTATAGCCTCCAGATAGCCTGTCTTTCCTTTCCAGTTTAAATTTACTTACGTTAAAAGTCAAAGTTTGTGGAGCTATGCCTGACAATATTCTTCTTCTCTTTCTCTGCTAGTTCACTGCTTATTTGAATATTTCTAGTACAAATACTCTGAGTGGCCTGCCCACCCCATTATGCTCACTTCTCTCCCTCTTCCTTTCCTGTCTTTCACTGTACTTTTCAAATGTTGCTCAACTGGAGCAATGACTTGGGTTTATGGGCTCAGGGCTTAAGCATTAAAGTCAGTAGTCAAATCATGTGGGCTCAAGGCCCAGTGTCAGTGAACATTACTGGACAAACTATTTCCTCTTCTGGAAAAAAAACTTTCCTGTTAGCCATGCGTGGTGGCTAACACCTGTAATCCTAGCACTTTGGGAGGCCAAGGCAGGTGGATCACTTTGAGGTCAGGAGTTTGAGTCCAGTCTGGCCAACATGGTGAAACCCCATTTCTACTAAGAATCCAAAAATTAGGTGTCACGGTGCATGCGTGTAGTCTTAGCTATCTGGGAGGCTGTGGCAGGAGAATTTCTTGAACCCAGGAGGCAGAGGTTGCAGTGAAGTGAGATCATGCTACTGCACTCCAGCCTGGGCAATACAGGGAGGCTCTGTCTCCAAAAAAAATTTTCCTGAAACAACAAAAAATAGAGGTAAGATGCCTTGTTTCAAGGGCTGTGGTGAGGAGAGATTAGGTAATACAGGTAAAACACTCAACATCTTCTCTCTCCCATTGCAAACACAGCATTCGCCTGATTTCTTGGTGGACTGAGGTCTCCACTATGGTAACTGGGGATGGCAAGCCAAATGCCAATCCTCAGCCACCTCACACTGAAAACAAGTTCTCAGGAAGAAAGACTAGGGGTTTTTATTTAAAGAATTCCTACTTTCCACCTTAAGTGTTCCCAAAGTTACTGACACTTCTCATTCCTGAGTTTAAACATCAGTGAAATGAGGATATCTCTTTGTTTTAAAACATATGGGTGGCAGAGTGACCTGAATTCAGAAATAATTGTGTTTAGCCATGGTGTTAACCAGAAACTTGTTATACAGAATTAAGGAATGGTGTAAAAATGCACTGGAATCTCAAGACACATTTGCTAGGCGGCCTTCATGGTTGCGTCTAATGTCAGGATGCTTAGGATGTTCTTAACAAAAAGGAACATGGTCAACATTTATAATATATATCCTCTCACTCTCTCTGCTCTTCCCATTGTCAAACACCCCACTATGTTACTCCAGTTTCTATCCATTTGTCAATTCTTTTTAACAGTTCATTATAATTTCTTTCTCTCCCTCTTTTCATTCGTAATATTAATGGTTATCTTTTGATCAAATACTATGTTCTTTGATTTCTCCCTGAGAAGGTCAACCAACAAATGTCTTGGTTCAGTTAAGCCATGCTTGTTTTCCACTCCTTGGTCAACTTCTGGCCTCATAAAATCTATAGTTTCAGGGGTCAGGTGTGGTGGTTGACACCTGTAATCCCAGCACTTTTGGAGTTGAAGGCAGGTGGATTTCTAGAGGTCAGGAGTTTGAAACCAGCCTGGCCAACATGGGAAGCCTATCTCGACAAAAATACATGGATTAGCTGGGCTAATTTTTAAGCTTTAAAAAAAAAAAAACAAAACCCCAGCCAAGCTAGACCACCACTTGACACACTCAGGATCCTCTCACAGGTGGTGACAGGTGCCTTGTAATCCCAGTTACTCAGGAGGCTGAGGCTGGAGAGTCGCTTGAGCCCTGTAGCCAGAGGTTGCAGTGAGCTGAGATCATGCTACTGCACTCCAGCCTGGGCGACAGAGTGAGATTACACCTCCAAAAAAAGACAAAAAACAAAAAAAACTAGAGCTTCACTTCCAAATATGAGCGACTCTAGGTCTAAGAACCTTAGTCCTTGCATTGCCACTCTGTCTGTATAAACCTCTACTATTTAGTTGGCTTAACTTGATACACTTTTTAATTAAAACTAATTTATGTAAAGGTACACCACTAAGCAATAATAGCAAACTGGTAGATTTGATATGTTTCATTATGAAACTTAAATTCCTATCTTTTTATACAAAAGTGTGTGTGTGTGGTGTTCTGATCTCAGGTAGAAGGAACTCAGATAAAGATCATTCCTATCCTCCTTTCTCAGAGAACTCCCACGTCCTCTCTGATGAGTAGCCAACCACACTGTGCCCAAACCTTTCCACTGTGGCTAGAGGCAGTGGTTTCCCTGCAGGGCTCAGATCCTGGAGATACCCTCTGCCCAAACAAGCTGTCCTGGGTTTTTCCTTTCATGTCTGGCTCACAGCATTTCATAACAAGTCTACTCCCTTTGACAATTTCAGGACATCTGTGATCATCTGTCCCTCTCTGCTCAATCCTCTCTCTGAAAACTTTCAGAAGGAGGTCATTTGAGAGAGGAGGTTGTGGCTTGCCCGTTACCGTGATCATGCACGTCTTTCAATGCCTATGTGCTTCAGCAGAACTAAAAAATGATCGAGGGCTCCAGCCTCAGGTGGTAGGGATGGAAAGACCGTGGAGAACAAAAGACAGGGGAGGGGAGAGAGCAGGGGACCTAGAAAAGCCCAGTAGTTCTGGGATGCAAGCTGCTGAGTTGTTGACCTGCTCTGATATACCGCCAGGATACTGAACATTTTGAGCAGGAAGAATCTGACAGTATCCTCCTTTGTCTTCCTTAGCAGTGACCAAAGCTAGAACCTTACTACCCAATAAAATTAAAAAGAAGAGGTTTATGGCCAGGTGTCCTGGCTCACATCTGTAATCCTAGCACTTTGGAAGGCCGAGGCAGATGGATCACTTGAGGTCAGGAGTTTGAGACCATGCTGGCCAACATGATGAAATTCCGTCTCTAGTAAAAATACAAAAATTAGCCAGGGGTGGTGGCAGGCATCTGTAATCCCAGCTACTTGGGAGGCTGAGGAAGGAGAACTGCTTCCAGGAGGCAGAGGTTGCAGAGAGCTGAGATCACAGCACTGCACTAAAGCCTGGGTGACACAGTGACACTCCATCTCAAATAATAATAAAGTTTAAATCTATTAGAGGTGTCTCATGTGTCTAATATATATCCCAGGACCTCTCAGAATTGCCCTAAACCTATTTATTGTGTACTGTTTTTAACGAGATTGAAGGAGTAAGCCAAAATCTTTCTTTAAAGTAGAAGCTCATACGACTTTCTAAGAATCTGTTGAACCATCATCTCTTTTAAAAACGAAGCTTGGGGATATTTCCACTCATCAGAACATGCTGTTATCTCAAGGGAGGTAGGGTAGTGGCTTAAAAAAGCACATTTAAGATTATGACATACTTCTAGTTAGGATGAATCTTGTTCTGTATATTCTGCAGTGCAGAACATATTTATATTTCTTTTCCTTAAATTTATGGTCATCAACGACCTCTTGTTCTGCTGCTTGAGCTGGGCAGTGGCGCAGGCTAGTTTCTTACTGTCCAATGTACACACAGACACACATCAGCAGCAATATGTTAAATTTGTCACCTGACAAAGCAAAATATTCAGGAAGGTCTACAAGATTCTAGAGACTTTTTTAGAGACAGGACAGAAACACGTGGTGGGTAAACAAATCTCTAAATTCATGTCGCAGGAACTTTTTCTGCCACCTGATTGCATATGTGATACTTCCCCTCTGAAAAATCTTACTGTCATTATAAAGAGTAGGGAAAATGATAATTTTTGGCTGGGGGTTGCGGCTTGGAAAGTCAGAGAAGGGGCAGTTTTATAAACGAAGATATCAGACAACTTAGGACTGGAAGAAACCCTGTTCTGTGAAGCTCACTTAGATGCTTCCCAGGCTGCACCACTGTACCCAGTGGGCTTGGCTCAAACATGAGTGTGTGACAAAATCTCCTAAAGGAACTAGAAAAGCACAAAGGGACACTTCTGTGGCTTTCTTCCCTGAACAAATTTTCTTTTTCCTCTCTAGTCAAGAGGTTGGCATATCTCCTTCTAACTTTGTGTTTTTTTTTTTCTTTTCTTTGTTTTTTCTTTTTTCTTTTTTTTTTTTTTTTTGGGACGGAGTCTTGCTCTGTCACCCAGGCTGGAGTGCAGTCGCCATATCTCAGCTCACTGCAAGCTCCACCTCCTGGGTTCACACCATTCTCCTGCCTCAGCCTCCCGAGTAGCTGGGACTACAGGCGACCGCCACCTCACCCGGCTCGTTTTTTGTATTTTTAGTAGAGACGGGGTTTCACCGGGTTAGCCAGGATGGTCTCGATCTCCTGACCTCGTGATCCGCCCGTCTTGGCCTCCCAAAGCGCTGGGATTACAGGCTAACTTTGTGTTTTTTATCTATTTGCATGGCTGTGTGGATTTTCTGATGCAGCGGTATGCCCCAATCGATAGACATGTACTCTTTCTCGCTTAAATGAGTTCCTTGTTTTTCCTTATTTGTGGGAGCTCCACAGACCTTGCCTTCAGGAAGCCTCTCCTTCCTGCTACTCAAGAATCTGAGGCCAGCAAGACACCAATTTGATATCTGCATAAGATACCACACATTAATGATTTAATAAATCACTGTCAGTTTGAAGAAACTGAGGCATGAAGAGGTGGACACTCGCTAAATGATTGTGAAATATTTTTAACTAAGGAAAATCTGCATATATTTTTTTTTTCTTGGGTAGATGTTGCTAGAGATAGTTTCCATTTTGGTAGGTTTTTTAAAAAAGCATTTCTCTATCCCTTGTCGATTCCCTCTCATTTCTAAAGCCCTAAATTCTGCGATGCCAACTACCATTCTGGCTCCTTCCATCTGCAATCATCTACCCATGGGCTGCATGAAGGCGAGAGCCACGACTGGTGATTGAGTTTAGCAGGTGCTTGAGGATATATGAATGGGCTTCAAACTGCTCAGCTCCAGCCTGCCTCATAATTTAAAATCTGAAAGTCTGGAAAAGACGACGTGAGACGGAAAAGCTTAAGTTCCACAAAAAAGAATTAATTGATTGATCACTGAGTGAATTAGGACATATGGGTTGTTCACTCACTTTGTTATGGGGGAAAAATACTAACCCACAGATCATAGTAAATATGCTTGATGCAACAGAACTCAAGTCTATCATTGATGGAGATAAATACTATATCTCAAAACTGTAATGATTTAAAATTCAAAAGGAATAAAATAATCAGTGCCTTATCTTCTAGTACCTGATATCAATTTTGTGAGAAATAAGATTTTTTTGCTATCTAGCCTATAAAACAAATATAATCCCATTGACTGAGGTCTTCTGTAACAAAAAATTGTGATTTAGGGAGTATCTCCCAACACTGCCCACTTATGAAAATGACTTGGAGTAAACACAATTTTGAATAACATCAATGCTCGTATCATAACGTGGGAGAATAACTACCTCTAGTTGAACATAGATAAGTTTAATTCTTATTCTCATAATGAGAAATAGTCTACTCTTTTCTAAAAATAAACAAAGTGTTACTATGAAGCAATTTTAAGTCATGTAATTGGGGGGAAATGGAATAAAAGTTTAAAGAAAATGGGGGCTCAATGTTCAATTTGACATACATTTTGTTCTAGAGGATTAGTAGGAGATGTTTAGGGCTCAACTTGCCCATGAGAGAGAGTTCCTAAGGCTGCTGTGATATTTTAGGGAAAACATCAAAAATACAAGCCATGAAAATATCTTTTAACCCTCTGCAGCTGCTAACTACAGCTGTTATCCTAAATATTACACTGAAAACAAAGAACATATTGAGAACTTGAGAGACAATTTCTTTGTGGGTGAAGTGGGGTCTTTAGTTGGCATGAAAGAAATGCCACCTTTTGGGGGGGAATTGCATTTATTCTGAAGTTGATCGAGGTGCTAATTCCACCCCACTAAACAGCCAGTGATGTCTGCCATGAGCTCAGGGCCAGAAGGCTTTCTGTCCTGCAAGACAAACCACGGAATTATTTCCTACGGACCAAGGAGAGAAACTCAACTACACCGAGTAGAGGAATTCACAGCAAACTTGTAAAAAGAATGACTCCAGGAGGAAACAGGGACGGCATGCAAGTGAATGAATACTTACATAAATGTCTGCACCATAAAATCCATCCTGGTAAACAACACTGCAAGGGTGCACACACAAAGAGAAACATCCATATTAGTGCATTTCCCATGCAGACACACCAACCCCTGCACTGGCGAGGTTAGTCTGGTCACAAGATCCAAAACACAGGAACCAAGGATCGTTTTCACATTGATTAAGGAGGTTGGAGACAACAGTAGTTGAGCAAACCGAGAAAATTAGGCCGGGCTTCGGTGATGGCCCAGAATTAGGATGTGTGGTGGTGGTGGTGGTGGTGGTGGCAGCGGCGTGCTAGGTCCCAAACTTCCCACTCTCTCAGAAGTGGGTACAGAAATGCACGACTTTGAAATGCAAAGAGGACTGAGATTTATTTTAAGTGGCCCAGACAGACATAGGAGCATCTTAACGGGTCAGAGTAGCCAATCAAACCACATATAACCCCCTACCCCACAGAACAAAAACCCGAAACACCTATTTAAAAATAGGATTAAAAAAAGGTCGAGACACAGATTGCAGCATTCTCAATACGGGCTACCGCCGAATGGCCTCAGGGGAGCTGGACAACACAAACGGTTTCAAAAATTTTCTTCCATATTCTTTCACATTGTATTATACTTGGTAATTCCATGTGCGTTATTTTATGGTAAGTGGAGAATGTCTCTAATTGTATGTGGGTGAGCATGGGTATGTGTGCAAGAATGTTTTGTATGCAGACACGTCTTCATGGGTACAAGTGGACTGCATATTTGTGTATGTGTGTTAATATGGACAAATGCAAGAATGCATGTTTGCACTTGTCTATAGTGTATACATGCATGTAAACATGTATATGTGCGTGTATACATGTGTGTATGTTGGGATATTTATGTATTTGTGTACTTACATGTACATGAGTATACACATGTGAATATCTGTATGTTCACATAAATTATATCTACATGAAACAAAGTCCCACACCTTGATTGAACAAGTCCAATCTGATAGCAGCTCTCTGATTGCCACCCATATAGTGACCATCCCAGAAAGAGACTTCAGGGGGCTGGGGACAGGCGTTAGGGAGTGACTCTCCAAAGCTTTTTGGTATACTTTGAGTAAAAAAAACAAAGAAGCTCTTAGCTACGTGGTTGTGAGAAACTAGTTTATACTTCTTAAGCATGAAGATGAGTTTAACAAGAATCGTATGTAGCCTTCACAGGTTTCTGTAAGGATCACAAGGCATCTTGCATATGAAACTGTTTCTAAATGCGTATTTTTAAAAGGATCGTAGTGATTTACAACCTTCCCCAATACCTTCCCATGATGTTTCTAGATGACTTATGATTCTGGCAAAGGACCGATGAGCCCCACCATTGAATGAGGCTGAGGTTCTAATAGAAACAGAACTTTAATACCAAAGGCTTGCAGCAGATTTCAGTAGCAGAGTGGACCCACATGTAAGCAAAGCATATTGAGCCAAGGGAAGGCATTTTACAACACACACACACACACACACACGCGGCTGTGACACTGGTTTGCTGGAGAACACTCTAGTGTGCTTCTTAGAGTATTTTGGAGTCAACTGACTAAACTCCAAGTACCATTGTCCTTAAAAATGTGGCAGGGATTTCACACGTTAAGGAGGTTGGTAGAAATAGCTTTCAGCTGTTGTTCATATTTGATCCTGGAGGGCTACAGTTCACAAAAGCACTTGTGAAGTGGCATAAAGCCCCAATCCCAGGTGCTGAGGTGTGCAGCGTCCTGAGCTATGCTTTGAATTCTTTTTCAACATTTCCAACACAAAGGACAGAATGTCGGTTGGGGGGTCTGAAGGCAGAAGTCACCCTCTGCCAACAGGACTTGGAACAGGTCTGATGAAAGAGGTGAGCCACAAATACTTAGTTTGGGTCCCAAACCATAGAACGAATCACTTAGCCGTATCAAAACAGCTCCATCCCGTTCTTTCATGCTGCCATGCCCTTGCACGTGCAATGCCTTGTGCTGGCAATGGCATTTATTCCAGTATCCTCATCCAAAAGCAGTGAGATGACCATTCAAGAACCAGGTTAGATGGGAAGCACAGGGGTATCCGAGTCAAACTGCAGCATCCTCAATCAATAGCTCAGTACCTTCAGACACATCACGTGAGATATCTGAATCTCACTCATCTGTTAAAAAGGGAAAATAGGTAAGTGCCTACCTCAAGGGAGGCTTTCGTAAGATAATGCTTGCAAAGCGATGGGAGGCATCATCCTTAACACTGTACCTCTAACAGGGTCACCATGTCTGAGACCCAGTGCCCACCTGCAGCTGGGTGACTTTTCCCATTATGAACGCCAGCATCATTTTTCAGATTCTTACTGAGTCACTCGTCAATTTCTGCCTCACATCAAAGGTACGTGTGCATGTGACTCACTGCACCTTAAAAGCTACACCCAGTGGCTTAACTAACATTCTATCTCAATTCGTGACACATTGCTTGTTACCTAGAAGATGTACAATAACTGGGTAAATAGGGCTCAAATTTTAGAGGGAAGGGTGGGCATGAGAGGAAGGTGTCAGAAGGAGATTGAGTCATTGCTTTATCAACTGGAGGTAGGATTCAATAATGGGTCAGGAGGAGTCTCAGGTTTGTCTGATTTGGCTATTCAGTATTGATGACTGTTGTCAATGGAGGAGAAATATGACTAACAGACTCGAACCTGAATTAGAGCAGGGCAAGAGACTAGACAGAAAGCAGTCTAGAAGTAAACAACATATTTTTCACCAAATATGAAATATATACCTTTAAATATGGGAAATAATGACTTCTAAAGATCTCAATGGTAGAACCTCATCTGTCTCTGATCTTCTGTAAATGGAAAAAATAACTGAGTCCAGGCCTTGGAGGCTCTTCCAACAGGGCAAGTGGCACGGGTATGGGCCAAGAGTGGGGTGGATTCTATGATGTGGCTGAGGCTGAGCTCTACCCAAGAAACTGATCCCTTCTTTCATTAAGACAAGTTGTTATACACCATGGCCAGTTTTGTGCCTCCATGTGAAGCCTGTTTGTATCAACATTGCCCAGAGGTGAGGCAAGAACATGCCGTGATGTTTGCTCTTAGGAGTCTCTGCTCAGTTGGGTAACCTGATCGCCATGCTTTGTCCTCCGCCGTGGGCTGTGGAAAGTTACTTGGGGGACACTGACATCCCACATTTATGAGACATTGAACCAAAGAAGAACTGGTCTAGCTTTCTCATTGTGAAAAGCTCAAACTGCATACGTACTATTTCTCTATTATTGAAAAGTTTTCTGTACCCCAACTACTATGCCAAGGCATAGAGACTGAAGAAGTAAGCCCCCCTCAGTAAACCTGCCCTCCCAGAGTGTACAGGGAGTGGGACACACAGTAACAAATTATGCACAAAACTGTAGAATCACAGCTGGGATAGAGGCTGCAGGAGAGAGCAACAGAGGTTCCCTGAATGTGGAATGGAAGGAGGCAGGGCCAGCAGCAGAGATGAGAGAGGCTGAGCAAATGGCATAGAAACCTCAAAGCCTTGGTTCAGTACAGAGGAGGGAAAGAGCTGTCAAGGCAAAGGGTGGCGGGGCAAGGGTACTGCTAAGGCAAGACTCATGGTTGGAAGACCCATGGCCTGGCTTCTTGGAGAGCTGGTGGGGGGGGGGAAGTTATGTCTAGCATTAGGGTCTAAATATGGTGGCTTTGCAGCAAATAGATGATTGTAGCTGCCATTATATACCCCATCATGAAGGGATTACTTGTTTTCAAAGTGCACATGTATTGGAGAGAAATGGAAAGGACAAGTGATCTATCTTTAGGATAGCTCTAAAAAATGTGGAACCAATGTAGTCATCCTCACTGGCAACGTGAAATAAAGCCATGTAATGGGAAGCCAATTTTACCTAAAACACAGTTTCTCTCTGTAATAGTAACAGCACGAGCACCATTACTCCCACTACTCGCATTTGTAGAACACTTACCATGGATCAGTCCCTAGTCTAGATAGTCTGTGCTCATAATCCCACTCAGTCCTCAGAACACCCTTATGAGATGGATAAAATGATCATCGCCCCTTTAGACATGTACAAAGAAACTGAAAGATAGCTGGGTATTGACTGAACTGGGATTCGAGCCCAGGGAGTCTGGCTCCACAGCACAAACTCTTAAGTACCATGGCAGGCAGTGGTGGTCAAACTTGAATGTGTATCAGAATCACCTGGAGGACTTTTGAAACACAGATGGCTGGGCCCCATGCCCAGCCAACAGGTTCTAATTCAATAGATCTGGATGACAGCATCTAAGAGCTTACATTTCTAACAAATTAACAGATGATGCTGATGCTACTGGTCCCAGGAAAATGAGAATCATTGCTCTATGCAACACCATCCTCCAAGTGTTATTTTACTTTACACGTGAGACAAAACTTGAAGGTCAGCCTCCTAGGTCATATTCTAATGGAGGAGCTGTTTACAGGAAAGCTCTTAACACAAAGCCTCAGCTAGTTTCCAAAAATGTATCCAAATAATTTTTAAAGCCTCATCAAACAGCTGCACTTAAAATATATGTAGGGAAAGAGGCACAGGGATCCATGTCTACGGTGCAGCTATAGATAAACTAACCACAGAACAGTTAGAAGGGAGTTAACCATCGTGCACTAAACAGGGGCAGTCCTATTTCAATGCAGAGATGGTACGTCTTGCCATGCAAAGGTAATTGTATTGCTTGTCAATCACATTGGGACTCAATATGCTTTTGCAAGGACATGCAAATGCACATCTTATTTTCTTAGAAAAGTAATAGCAGTAGTTAAATATTTGAATGAATGCAAGCAGGGAGTGATTGTACTCTAGAAAATTAGTTTACTTTAAAAAATATATAAAATGCCCAAACCATACAATCTGCCTGTGTAATATAATATATACCAGCCACAAGTATATTCTCATAGAAAAGGCTGTTCACAATTGTTCTACCCTGAGGCCCCTTCCCACTAGAAAATAAACTTTCTAATGTGTTCAAATACCACTGTGTTTTTAATGGATATCAGGGGCTATCAGAAACTCACTGGCATTTGTAGAGAATTGTGGGTGTGTGGTGTGTTTGTACACATTTTCCTAGAGAATTTTTAATCAGATTATTAAAGGCATCGGTGAAAATGCGTTTTTCACATTCTCTCCTCCAAAAAAAGGCTTTAAAGACCACTGATTCATGATGCCTACAAATTCACTCTATTAAGAGGCTATTTGGGTTACACTTTAAAACTAGCAAATAAGAAATCACACTTTATAAAAATCATTCTGCAAAGGAAGCTTGTCCAACCCTCAGTCCATAGGCTGCATGTGGCCCCAACACAAATTCATCAACTTTCTTAAAACATTATGAGATTTTTTTTTTTGGCTCATCAGCTGTAGTTAGTGTATGTGTATTTTATCTGTGGTCCAAGTCAATTCATTCACTGTGTCCCAGGGAAACCAAAAGATTGGACGCCTGTGTGTGTAAAGTATTCTGAGAATGGGTAATGATGACTTTTGTTCCTAGTATTTATGTTAAATGAGTTAAGTTCCTAAGCATCAGATAATACAGGTTGGGGACTTAGATATTTATAAGATAAAACCCAGAGATCATGGCTGATGTATACACAGAAAGATATGCCTATGGTCCCAGAGACTGTTGTCAGAGGCTTTTTTAGGACTTAACCTGAAAACATTTCCAAAAGGTCAATTTGTACTTCCACTGGCCAGCTTTAAGTTTTCTCCTGGGATACTACCTTAGCTTTCCTATACCCCAAATAGTATAGAGTCTTCTCAAAATACTTCTCAAGGTAAGTCTGGGACGTTTACACAGATGTATGACAATTATCTGAGAAAGGGCAGAAAATCTTGCTCAGAGATACGTAGAGAACCAAAACCAAAAGCGTACAGCAGACACTAGATGCTTAGGCTTAGAATAGTAATAAACACCGCCAGGGGATGGTGACGCATACCTGTAATCCCAGCACTTTGGGAGGCTGAGGTGGGCAGATCACTTGAGGTTAGGAGTTTGAGACCAGCCTGGCCAATACGGTGAAACCCTGTCTCTACTAAAAATACAAAAAATTAGCCGGGTGTGGTGGCATGTGCCTGTAATCCCAGTTACTTGGGAGGCTGAAGACAGGAGAATTGCTTGAACCCAGGAGGAAAAGGTTGCAGTGAGCCGAGATTGTACCACTGCATTTCAACATGGGTGACAGAGCAAGACTCCATCTCAAAAATAACACATGTGATGCTCCATTAAAGCACCCCATTGTACTCCCTTGAAATATTCACGGTACATAACAGGTGCTCATGGAGTTCCTCTTCGATAGCGAGGGGATTGGGGTTTAGCTGTTGTTTTCTAACATCAGAGATTACTAAGTCTATAGGGTTTGTCTCCAATGTCTCCACTTGCCGTCTCGATGCATAGATAATCAGCTTGTGAGCTCCCTGAACAGCAATTACCTGATGGGTAATTCCTCCCAAATGTGAATCATAGGAAGCTAGACTGGGCATTGTGGCTTCTCAAGCAAATTGACTCCAGGATCAAAGGCAAGGAGAAATAAGGAAAACTTGACTCTCCTCTGTGACTGTTCCCTACTCAACATTGTATTTGCAATCTACATATTCCATAAGCAGTGGAAATGCCTCAACCATTCCTTGAAGGAAACAGAGATCTGTGAAACTGCACGTGCCCCCTAGCAAAGATAAATAATGCATAGAGGGAGAGACATGGGGTCTTCTTGTGTACTCAACCACAAGCAAAAGGGGATGTTGAGAAAGAAGACTATGGGTGGTTAATAAAGTCGCTAAGTTCATCAAACTGGAGAACAGCAGGCACAGTTCACTGAATGCCTGTCCCAGGATGGACCAAATTGTCACCTTACATGAATTGCCCTACTTCACCCTCTATCAACTCTACGGGGATAGATACATCCCCACTCTCTCTTAGGGAAACTCTCTATAGACGTTAAGTAAGCTATCCAAGCCAGTATGGGTAGAATATTCGGGCCCAGTCTTATTCACCTTAAATCCAGTGTCTTCCTAGGACTGTAAAATTCCACAGACTATGTAGACCTATGTAGACATGACTTTCTAACTCTTCACTCAGTCTCATTCAGTTGATGTTGGCATTTGGGACTCAGTTGGGAGTCGGTTGGTTTGGTATAGGGTTTTCCACCTGTACCTATGATCCCACCATGGTCCACAACTATCCCTACCCCTGGAGGAATCATGATGTGTTAATGTCCCAAGAGGTTTCTATTTAGGCATGTGAGACAAAAGAGAACAGGGCCTCTTCATTACCTGTGTTCTTCAGCTGCATGGAAGGGCTTCAGAAAATATCAAGACATGGAAGGAAAAGGCAAATCAAGAAAAGGAAATGGATGAATGCTTGGGCATGGTGGCTCATACCTATAATCCTAGCACTTTGGGAGGTCCAGGTGGGCAGATCACCTGAGGTCAGGAGTTTAAGACCAGCCTGGCCAACATGGCGAAACCCCACCTCTATTAAAAATACAAAAATTGGCTAGGTGTGGTGGCAGGCACCTGTAATCCCAGCTACTTAGGAGGCTGAGGTTGGAGAATCGCTTGAACCCAGGAGTTGGAGTTTGCTGTGAGTCGAGATCAAGCCATTGCACTCAAACCTGGGTGACAGAGCGAGACTCCGTCTCAATTTTTTTTTTTAAAAAAGGAAATGGGTGAATGTAGGGCATCCTTAGGGACTCTACTTGTGTGACTATCTTTTTTGGATACCTCCAAGGGTCACCCAAGCTTCCACAAGGGTAGCCATGGAGATTGTAAAGAATACTTTCTTCAATCTCCCCGGAAGAAGATTGAAGTCATGCATGGACCTAGGATACAGTTTTGACTGGTATTTTAGTAACAATATAGATTCATATTGGATACCTCAGGAAGAACAGATTTAGGTTGGCAGATATGCCTTCAATTGGTGACAGTGGAAACAATAAATTTTTAAATGCAGTTTGTTAGGTGACATCTTAGAAAAGATGGAGATTGCTTCGGGGTGTGGGTGGGGGAGGGGTCACAGGATAAGATTTCACTGTGGCAATTTAGGAAATGTTTGGACTTACATGTATCCCCTATTTCTTCTTTTAGGATGCCTTCTGTAAACACCCAAGCTAGACTAAGGACCTTGCCCTGGTATTCACACAATACCCTCTTGCATCACTTATCATGTTTATTGAAATTGTTGGCTTGTATGTCACCCCCTGCCCCAACCAGAAGAAATACCTCTCAAGGTGCCATTTGTCTCTTTAGCACACAACAGTGCCCTGAAGCACAATAGGTGTCACTTATAGGGCCATAGGGTGAGCTGATCTGGGCTGGGGTAAAGACATCAGTCAAATCTAGAAGTTTTCCTCCAAAGGATTTTAGAGACAAAAGGCTACAGAAAATGCGCTCTCTGGACCACGTGAATCCTGAGGATGCTATGTCCTGAAAACAAGTATTTCCAACCTCTTTGCTACTTGCTTTCACTGAACACAAGATAGGGGTCCTTACTCTTTCAGCCAACTCCTGCCCTGTGTCCCACTCTGCTCTCTTCCTTTCCGAGAGGAACCATCCCCCTGCCATCTCCTGCAGCCTAATCCATTTATTCCAGAGGAAAAGGAAACCTTTAAGATGTTGGGCTCAAAGTTTTTCATTCCGTGCCAATTCACTCTTGGCAGTTTGTAATCCAGTGAAACACGCAGGCAACCAGATGAATTTCCTTTTTGACCAGTACCTTGCTCTAATAGATTATTGTACACATGAATGCTTGCAACCCCAGTCCTGCTGGGGCTTCTACTTCTTTGTTGAGAATTTGATCTTGCTTCCAAATATGGCTTTAGAATTCTAGCCATACTATTATCAGCAAGGAGGCACAATCCACCATTATAACCAAACTGATCACAGATATTGCTGGAATATTAAAATTAATTTTCATCCCAAGTAGTTACAAACACATTGTTTCATCATTTGGAAATGGTTGTGTCTCTCCCTGGTGAACATGACATTAATTAGTTATGCATGGCTATTCCCAGCAAAGAGCACGTTCATTATAAGTTAGCTAATTTTGATTTTACAGCAGGTGTGTTATTCTGAGATGTTTATAAATTGTTCATGTGAGGATAAGCCATATAATTTTCCTTTATTTCTTTTGCTGTTTAATATAGTAGTGAGATACTGATGGTAGATACACCAAAACACTTCAATTGCCATGTACTGAGAACAATTTTCAAACGAATGTGGTATAAGTGTGCAATTCTGCATTTATAACTTACGAATCTTGCTTTAGTAATTACATGAGCCCAAAGGTATCTTCAGATTTTGTTTTTTCCTTCGTAACTCATTACATGACCTTGGGAATAATCTTGATTTTTGCATTTCTGGATCCATAAAATGGGCTCAATACTGTGATACCAGAGATTAAAAATTACACTATCAACAATTCCTTCAGTGTATGGTCACATAAAAGGCTTAAGACATGCAAATATATTTGACAGGTGCTAGGGAGAATTTACAGCGAATTCATTCTTGTTGGTTACTATTCACCATGTTTTCACTTACAATATGTTTATATATAGAGATAACTCTTGTCCAAGAAGCTCAAAGTTGACCCAATTCTAATGACTACACAAGAAATTTGATGGACATTGTCTTTTGTCTTACTACTTTTCCTTAATTTTCCCTTCCCTGATGGTTTTACCTAGTCTTTTTTTTTTTTTTTTTTTTTTTTTTTTTTTTTTTTTTTTTGTGTTTATTTTTGAAACATTTCAAATGCTCTGGTTTGGAATGAATACGTAATGAAAAAGTATTTCCTTTAGTCATGAGTATAATAGATCTAGGCTAACACAGATTTTCTGAAAGGTTTACAAGCAACAGAGTCATAAAAAGGGCATTTAACCCTTTTCACACAGTCTTAAATGCAGCCATATTTTCTTCTACACACCAGAAAGCCACTCACTGGCCAGGGAAGGCACATGCCAGACTCTTTTGGGTCTGCTGAATTTAACACAGAGAGGGGTTTCCCAGCTACAGCACGACTGACTTTGAGCCTGATAATTCTTTCTTGTTGGGGACTGTCAAACAACATCCCTAGATTCTACCCAACAGAAGACATAGTATCTCTCCATTCCTGCTGTGACAACCAAAAATGTCTCTAGACCTTGCAAATGTCCCTTGGTCTAGGGCCACTGCCTTGGAGGTATCCCTCTCTCCCGGACTGCAGGAGGTGCAAGAATATTCGAGCAGGATCCCTAAAAACAGGGACAGAGGGACTAGCATTTTAAGACTGCCACCCAACACGCCAGTACCATTCTTTTTTTTCTTTTACTGAGCATTCACACCATTCCTTGATACTCGCCTGGCCATATCAAAGTCCATGCACAGAAGGACCAAATTGGCAATGGGAAACCAATCTGCGTTGTCCCCACAGACGGACAAAGGAAGGTAAATGCCATTTTGGAAAATGAAACTGCAATGCATCTTCACTCCAATTTCGTTAATTCTTGTATGTTTGCATGTGACTCAACACCTAATTTTCTCTTAGCAGGCAAAGGTTAGAGAACCTTGAAGCTCAAGATATCCCTGGGGAGGGGAGCAAGCCCACCCCAGTGATTTTTATGCAGGAAAACCTCACGTCTGTCTGTGGAGGAATTCAAGGGGCAAATGTGGTCCAACCTCCTTAATAACCAGATGTTTGCAATCATCAGAAATACACCTTTGACTGTAACCATTTCTCTGTTCTCCAGCATTCAGTCTCAAAGAGAATTTACATAACAACATGTGACATGTAGAGTGCTTAAAGGCACCAACCATGACAGGACAAATTACACTCATTTTTCAATACTCTTAGCAAGGTGCTCCACTGCAGGTGCGCGCCGGGCTGCATGCTGGGGGCAGTTCTGGGGGTGGCGGAGGGGGGAATCAAGACCATCATGCACTCAAAAACAGCTCCGTGCCTCTGGGGAGGCAGGGCTGGAGCAGGGAGGCCCGTCCAGGAGGCTGCCCCACTTACCCGCCATAGGCCGGGATCGGGGGCGGGGGCGCCGCAGCCCTGAAGGTGTTGTACACGGTGCGGCCGCGGCCTCGCAGGTGCGCCCCTCGGTAGGCGGCCGCGGCGGTGGCTGCTGGATACGGGAAGCCTGGCACTGCGGGGCAAGAGGGGGGAGAGAGAGAGAGAGAGAGCGAGCACAGGCTGTCAGATGCACACCCTGCTGTGGAGGGAACCGTCCCGGGGACCCTTGTCCCTGCACAGGGTTTCAGCGGGACCCCCCGCCCGCTTCCCAGAGTCAGGAGGTTAAAAAGCAGAAAGCAGCACAGTGGTCAGGGTTGGACTCCAGAGAGGATGGGTAGTTAATACGGTAGGCCCTTTGCCCAGGAGAATATGGTGACTGACAAACATTTGCAAAGAATTCTAAATAACGGGAGAAAAACTCACTGCACCAGTATTTAATTAATGAATTTATTTGAGACAGGGACTGGCTCTGTCACCCAGGCTGGAGTGCAGTGGTATGATCACGGCTCACTGTACCCTCCACCTCTAGGGCTCAAGTGATGCTCCTACTTCAGCCTCCCAAGTAGCTGGGACCATAGACAGCCAGGTGTGGTAGCATGCTCCTAATTTTTCAATGTTTTGTAGAGATGGGGGTCTCCCTAAGTTGCCCCGGCCAGTTTTGAAATCCTGGGTTCAAGCAGTCCTCCTGTCTCTACCTCCCAAAGTGCTTGGGATTACATGGACCAAACATAGCCAACCCACACACATTTTTAAAAGGGCAGATTGCAAGATGTGTGATGTCTTAACCATCTCATATACCTAGGTATATATGTACAGGTGTATTTGCATGCAAAATATACATGTGAATATGTGTACATGTGTATGAGTGTATGTCTAGATACATATATGTACATAAGCTGATATGAACATATTTGTATACATATGTACACACCTTTCTACATGCTAGTAATCTCTGTGGCCAAACTACATGAGTGTTTTTTATTCATAGCTTTCCCCATTCTATTTTTCCACAGTTTCCTTTATGTATAGATAGCATCTGTTAAAACTTCTAATTGAAGTATTCCCACTGACACATGTATATGGCATGGGTACACAAACCACACACGCCATGAGAAACAGCTTATTACCAACATCGCACAAGCCTGCTAAACTCTTGTGCAGCATTTAAAGACAAAGGCGACCACCATGACTATAAATATGGCAGAAGTCTGGGACCCCGAATCTTAAGAGAATGTGTGGGGCTGGGCATGGTGGCTCAGGCCTGTAATCCCAGCACTTTTGGAGGCTGAGACAGGCGGATCATGAGGTCAGGAGTTCGAGACCAGCCCGGCCAATATGGTGAAACCCCATGTCTACTAAAAATACAAAAATTGGCCAGGTGTGGTGGTACATGCCTATAATTCCAGCTACTTGGGAGGCTGAGGCAGGAGAATTGCTTGAACCTGGGAGGTGGAGGTTGCAGTGAGCTGAGATGGCACCACTGCATTGCAGCCTGGGTGACAGAGCAAGACTCTGTCTCAAATAAGAAGAATGTGGGCAGGAATATCTTCCCTTGGGTAGAATTCTCTGAGCAGGATGAGGAGGCAAGGAGGAGTTAGGAAGGGGAATTAAGCCTGATGATTACCCCAGACCCTGATAACTAATGCTGTTTCCTCTATCTGGGATGCCCTTCCTCCCATCTCATGCAAATGCTAACTCATCACGGCCCATGAGGCCAGGAAACCACTTTTGCCTTTAAGTTCAGTTGGCTTCTCTGACCCTCCCAGTGCTCTAACCGTTCTAACCACACTTGTCCCATCTCACTAAGCAGCAGGCTGTGTTTCCCAAACTGGGCACTGAGGATGTCTGATGATTACCCCAGACCCGGGATAACCAATGCTGTTTTCTCTACCTGGGATACCCTTCCTCCCATCCCATGCAAATCCTAACTCACCAGTGCCTATACAGCCAGCAAACCACTTTTGCCTTCAAGCTCAGTTCGCTTCTCTAACCCTTCCAGTGTTCTCGCCATACTGACTACGCTTGTCCCATTTCACTAAGCAACAGGCAGTGTTTCCCAAACTGTGTCCATGGAGAATGTTTTTTCTGAACAAACGTATTTGGGAAGTCCTGTCCCAGGAGAGCCACAGTAAATGCTCAGAAAGGTGCGCACCATGAAGGAAGCACTCTTAGTTAACCCAGCACAACCAAACTCCTTTTCCAGGCTTTCTGCAGAAAAGCAAACCTCTCACTGGGCAGGGGTTGTAGTTCATTTCATGTTAAAGTTGTTTCCACCCTCTATCCAAACTGCCAAGAAGAGCTTCTCCCCTTCCCACCATCAGCTTCAGGAGTAGAAGCATTCCACCTTACGTCTTCCCATTATTTCAGAGTCCTTTCCATGCACACTGATGCATGGACCCAGGTGGGGGTTGCAGAAGGAGCAAAAAGACAAAAGAATTGGAAGGAAAAAAATGTGCATGAGAAGCCTCACTGGAGGCCCCGGCTACTACCGAGGAGGTTGGACTGGCTGGCCATGCAGTCTGCACTTAGAACTCCAAGAATTACACTTATGCCTATAGACAGGATATGTTTGTACCTACATGGTGGGTGAAGGGAATGGGTGGGTTTCTCCACAGAAGTCATTCTGAATTACTCTTGTAATTATAAAGACCCAAATAAAACCCCTGAACCTGACCAAAGTGAAGACCAACAGGCTATTTATTATCTGAAATTCCGTGTGCTCTTAAAGGTACAACAGCTGTCCTGTTCTATGGATTCTACCACATCTTTCACAATGCGGGTGAAATACGAGGATTATAGAACCCAGAATGATTCTATTTGTATCTGAGAAGACCATAAAGGTTATTTTTAACTTTTTTATTTTTGCTAAAGACAGATTATGCCATTTTATTTAACTTTTTTTTGCCAGCTCCTAGCACCAGAGTTTCCTGGATCGCATGGCAACTGGTATGCTTGAAAGTGCAGAGAGGTGTGGGGTCTTAATGTGGAATGCGAGTAAATCCTAATGTCATAAAAGCCCAGAAGTAATGAGAGATGAGACACTTGCTTCAGGCCTGGGGAGAAAATGAGCGGGAGTGGCTTTGACTCCAAATCTGTCTTCTGCCACAGTTCAACTATTAAGTTTTCAGAGGAACACCCTGGATTTTGAAATAAAGAAAATGAAGAATTCACAATCTGGCAGAGCAGCTGGCTGCCTGTGTGAGGAAACACGGTAATTATGCTGACCCATTCATTATCACTGGCTATGGAGCCGAATGAGCCAGACAAGCTCCCTCTCAGCCACAAGCAGGTTTTACAATAATTCTTGAAGGATTTAGATGTTGAGATATAACATGAAACAGAAGCTTGGCAAGAGAGAGAGGGGAGCATGTGCTGTTAAGAGCATGGAGCCAGGATTCCATTTTGTACCCTCTTTGTTACAGGGAGAAAATGGATTTCCTGATGCAGGATATTTGCAAGTCTTCCTAGGAGGTTCTTTGGGCTCCCACAAGCAGGCACATTAGGAGACTTCTTATTTTGTGAAGGGAACACAGGAAGGGACTGCAAATCAATTCCTCACTTAAATAGTGCCTTCCTGAAAGGCCAAGTACTCTTGGTAAAACAAAAGGGTTCCACAGGTCATGCTTTGGGCCAGAGGCTTCACAGAGAAAGGGCTGGAGAATTCAAGTGTACCGGGTGGATGGTATTTTCAGTGGTCTCTTGTTAATCTAGGGCTGGCCAAGGGGCCATTTGGTGAAATCTCTAGTTAGAAAAATGCTCATTGATCACATTGCCTTTCTTACATTCCTTCCTTCCTTATACTTGCTCCTTTTTTTAATTCCTCCTTTTCTCCTCCCCTCCCTCTTTTCTTCCTTTTGTCTTCCCTCCTTCCTGTCCTTCCCTCCTCCTCTTCCTTTTTCCCCTCCCTCTTTCTTCCTCTCCCTCTTTCTTCCTCTCCTCTCCATTTCTTAATTCCTGCCTTCATTACAATCCTTCCTTTCACTTTTTTTTGGAATTTTTTTCTAAAGAGGGCTGCCCTGTTCCTCCCCTGGCTCATGTAAAACTCATTAGCTTGGATCAGAAGTGAAGGAGGACTCTCACTGGTGCGTGCATGCAAGCTGCGTTAAGGGTGGTGATCTCCATTTGTTCTGCTCATTGATTAGGATGAGTAATTGGCACCAAGCAGGTATCAGGTACCTAATACTGTGCCTGGACACCCTGTCGGTGGCTAACCAATGTCTCTCTTCCTTTTGGGAGAGTACAGCCACCACCTCTTCACTGTCCGCCTTCCATAACACTGTCCTTTGTACAAAGTGACCTGCCCAGAATTTGCAGATAAACAGCATGCAAGCAACACAACTGTCAGAGGCGTTCGAACCAGAGCGACTCCATCTTAAGTGGGAGCTAGGAAAAAGGGCAGCACCTGCTGGACTGCGTTTCCAGAAAGTTAGGTATTCCTGCCCTCTAGATGTTTACGGTTAAGGAAACAGATTGATAATGTTTACTAAACAGACCCAGACTTGGGAGTGTCCTGATATCGTGATATCTTGAGAACAGAAGAGCATTCCTAATTTTGCTTTAAAGATAATACAGATTCTTGCAAAATATAGTAATTAAGAAAATTAATCCTTTATCACAAACCCTTGTTGCAGAACACATTTCCCCATGATCTTATTTTCTTGTCCTGTATAAACAAGTATCATACCTAGGGGTGGAAGTGCTCCTCTTCTTACTTTTGGGAACACCCTACTGTCTATGGAGTAGCTGTACTTTCCCCATTTTACTTTCTTTATAAACTTGCTTTTGCTTCGCACTGTGGACTCGCCCTGAATTGTTTTTCGCACGAGATCCATGAACCCTCTCTTTGGGTCTGGATAGGAATCGCTTTCCTGTAATACAACTGAAATTTAGTCGCAATCCGTAGAAAGATAATTTCCATTTCTACCCTTGTACGTGTTTCACTGCCTCTGAAAAAGCAACCAGATTTTGAATGAGTATGATTTCAATCAAGCAAGGGGACGCTGCTTGGACCAAGTCTGTTGCACTTGGAATTATCAGAGCCTTCAATTCATTTAAATTCCCCTCAATGGCAGCACACTATCGGGATTTGAAATTGTTTCTTGTTCAGGGGGGAAAGCAGGACTCCAGTTTTGGCCCCAGACAGGTAACACCTATTAAAAGGTCTTCATCATGTCTCTCCTTCCATATAGCCCCAGATAATGCTGCCTGACAACCCAGCAACAACAGTCCCTGAATCAAATAATTGTGTGTAATCAGGAACCACAGAAAATAACAATCTTGATAATGCCAAACTCATCTGACTTGTAGCTATGCCTTCTGTGTTTCTTCCCATCTTTATTAAAAGATTTTTTCCCGGCCAGGCGCAGTGGCTTACACCTGTAATCCCAACCTGATTACATCTGTAATCCCTTTTGGGAAGCCAAGGCGGGCAGATCATGAGTTCAAGAGATCGAGACCATCCTGGCTAACATGATGAAACCCTGTCTCTACTAAAAATACAAAAATTAGTTGGGTGTGGTGATGCGCACCTGTAGTCCCAGCTATTTGGGAGGCTGAGACAGGAGAATCGCTTGAACCCAGGAGGTGGAGGGTGCAGTGAGCAGAGATCGTGCCACTGAACTCCAGCCTGGGTTACAGAACAAGACTCAGTCTCAAAAATTTTTTTCTTTCCCTCGATGGTTGGTTTAGGGACAGCATGGCTTTCTTTGCATGCCACTAACACAAATAATCCCTTTCGAGGGCAAAATACACATATGCACACACACACAACTGTTTGTCACACTTCCTTTACAAAACCCAGCACAGCATGGAAGAATAGATGCTTTTCTTACTTGCCTACAGGTGTGGTGGTCTGCAGGATTCTGGAACATGGTGAAATGTATATTTGAGATAATTACCTGGACATATGATTCAGATACAAATTAAATAAGACTAAAACTGTTTTTCGACCACATAGAGAACCTCTTACATGCTTACTTTGAGGTATGGCACTTAGATTTTGAGTGAGAGTTATGTCATCTATCCCAGTTTAGATGTCTGGATCCAGACACGCCAAATACCATAGTTTAGAGGCCTAGATCCAATAAATGGGCAATGAATGAATATTTAATAAAGCCAATGCAAAATGCCCAGTGGAAACTCACAATGTTCTCTCCATTTCTAGAATATGAAATAAAATGTTTAAATCAATGTTAAAAGTCAAACATTGCCCTATTCAATGTTTGTAAATGCCTCTTTGTCTTTTCTCCATAACTTTGTTTTTTTAAATTAACAGCCAACTATGGTCATTTCTAAACCCCAACACTGAAAGTTTGATTTTTTTTTTCCTAGTTTAACTTGAAGTTAACTCACATGTAAGCAGACCATCAATAAGGAACAGTAGAAAGAAAGCAGGTTGATTTGTGGATATAGTATAAATCCTTGGTTTTTGGCATGAGGGAGACAAGAAAACCCATAGGTTCATTGTAATGAAGAGATTCCTTCTGAAGCCTTATCCAACATGAATCAAAGAGAAAAATCTGGTATCACTGCAACACAAATTGGATGCAGCTCATAAGCTAAAAATGAATTTCTCTCAAAACAGGGCAAGAGCTTTCGAAGAAAATACCAATTGAGCATCCTGTTGACACATCAGCATTTCCAGCTCACCCACTCTCACCCTTCAGCTAGATTTATATACAGAGCATATTTTGAGGGAGGTTAGTGGAGTAACCATCTCATTTCTTGGGAATAAGAAGTTCTGTCCCATGGAACTCGATGAAATGGAAGCTTTAGGGATGCAACAAGAGGCACGCTGTGGTGGTGCTCAAGTATCACGGCAAATCAACATTTTAAAATGGAAGATGTGTGGGTGTATCCACCAGCCAAATGGGCCATTTACTAAAGTGTCAGCTGCTAACTGCCGTCTCCCCCTCAAGAACAAAGCCCCCACCTCCCACGTCCAATGAGCCCTGCACTCAGTGTATTTACAGTGATGACTGTGTCTTCTCTTCCTCTCTTTTACGAACATGGTGCTTACCTTCGAAAATAAACACAAATGAGATCATCTCCCCAGCCAGGAAATCCCAAGAGAAGAAACACAAAACCAGTGGAAAATACTTGAGGGTTATAAACTGCATATTAAAGTTTTAGAGCTCTGGGAGAGATGGAAGAGTAGCAGATGCAAAACCCGACAGGGGGGCGGATTCTGCATCAAAGCCATAAAAATATACAACCGCTTTAATGGGCAATTATTCTTTGCATTTGTGCGCTGCTTTGAATTTGCATGAGATTGCCAGATGCCCTGGAAAAGGTGGGCATCTGAATGGATGAGTGGGACTCTGTTTCTCCCGCTCCTCCTCTCCCTTTCTCCATAATGACACATTTCCCCACCCCTGGAAGGTTTTAAGATGGAGAGAGATGCATGCAAATTTGGGGTGAAATTGTTCTGTGGGTAATTTATGGTAGGAAATATACAATTCTGGGGGTACAGATGCGCTTTCAACAGCAGGTTGATGGTTCTGCAGGATTCCCCTTGGGGGAACTCCCATTCCATGTGCTGGACCATAAATTAAGAAGTGGCGTAATAGGTAACATACTGAGGTGAAATAAACCACCAGCCATAGCTCATAGAGCAGCAATTTCAGAGGCAGGCCATCGTGCAATGAACATCACAATGAAGAGTCAAAAAATCTGATTTTTTTCCAAATGGCAAAATATGTTTTCTCCTTTTTCAGAACAAATCTCAAGGTACATCAAATTGGTTTATAACACAGGATTTACACGCAACTAGGTCACTCTCTTTAAATGGCCTTAAATGAAAATTTTGACATGATGGAGCCTATTAAGTTCTGGCTCCAAACAAAAATGGAAAGGCTTTTCATTTAAAAAAAAAAATCCAGTAATTTCAGAGTGTGGCAAAAAAAAAAAAAGGGTGGGTAGGGGAGAAAGGTTCTATCCTTTCACTCACTAATAAAAAGACCAAAATGGCCACTTAATTTGTTGAAACTCCAGTTCTCATATCCACATACATTTATCCCTGAAACACACATTTGGGATTGACCCTTGTTGCAGTATGAAATGCATGTTGATATTAAATACTGCTGTTTAGAAGTGAATAAATCTACATTTTGGACAAACAATTTCTTCTAGGACATCCTCATTTGAAATGCATTGAATAGGAAAACAAAAATTTCTAATTAATGTACAAGTCTAATCACCATTCTCCACATGGAAGAGTAATTTTTCACTGTTCATTTGCTTGGTTTAATCTCAACACTGACATTACAGAAACGCAATGTCCTATAAATCTCTGCTCATTTGTTTCTTTAATATTCATATTCCATTGAACTGCAGCTGCTTGTTGCTGCAGTCTATTACAACATGCAAAAGTGTTGATAAAAATATTATGAAAGGCAAGATGTGTTTCTTCCTGGCTGCGGGTGCCATTTATTTGGGGAAAGACAATAAATGACGCGTGGATTGTCCCTCGGCCTGCTGCTTGGTGGGCGATTAGTGATTAATTACCTTGCAGCAAATTGACATGGCACAAGGAAATTGACACAGTCCTGATTAATTAACTTTTTATGGGCGGTAGTTACTCACAAAACACTGCGCACCATAATTGAATCTCTTTACATAATGTCATGGTACAAAAGTTTTAGTCAAATCCAAATTAGCCAGAAGTTTCTAGGCTGTTATAGGTCTGATTGGGATGTGTCGAAGGAATTTGCAAGAATGTGAACTTGGAGAGAGATGCACATTTTTGAAAGTGGGGAAGAATAGATGGTGACAATGTAATGGCCTGACTGTCCAAGCTGAATGTATTGATCTAAATCTCGACTTCAGGCTAGACTTCGGGAATAAGACTGTAAGAGGCTAAAGTGTCTTTTTCCTCCAGCCTCACTTGGCTGCATTTCAGTGGCTTTTGCAGATTCTCTCTTTTGTCCAGTCTTGAACAGTGAACTTGACTCCCAAATTGAGTTCTCAGTTCCAACATCACTCCCTCCAAAAGCTTTACCTCTTCGTCTAATCTCACATCTCCTGACCCCTACACCTGTTACCAGTTACCATCATATTACCCTGTTGTTTTTTTCCTTCTCGTTAGTTTATCACCTGACTTGATTTCAACTTCCATATACATCTCTAGGGATGTCCTGAGGACTGTGTTGGTACTTACTGTCTGTGTCTCCAACACCTAGAAGATGACTGAGTACAAGGTGATCATTGATAGGTGTATTGACTACAGTGTATGATGAACTCAGAATACCATAGTCCTTCAGCTACGAAAGAAAATGGGTGGCAATCCTCAAATGCGTAAGAGTTGCTAAGGAGCTGCCTGTGAGGGATGCATATTCCCAGAGAAACTCTGGGTTGGCGATGGAGTGAGTGATAAGGGATCCTGGACCGCCCTTGTCTAAAAACCCAGGCGGTGATAACCAGAGTAATGCAACCAACGATGTGATTGCAATTGGCAAAATTCCAACCTGAGGCTCTGTTACCAGGTGGAGAAAAATTCAATTGCATGATGATAAGAGCTAGGATTTACTAGCATTTGCTAATTGCTAGACCTGGAGATTAACCCACTCATGTCTCACAAAACCATATGAACCATGATTGGTGCTATCTTCACTTTCCTGGGGGTGGAGATGGAGCTATAGAGCAGCTCAGATACTCACCCAGGGATTTTGAACCAAGGCAGCCTGACACCACAGAGCCTGTGATCTTATCCATTATGCAACATGAAGGCAACCCCAGTCAGGCTCCAGGAAAAGCTTTCTACTTTTACTCCCTCTCTCTCTGCTTCTTAGAGCCTCTCAGTTTAGATTCCCTCCTGTTGCCTGTACAAGCTGCTACATTGTCTCCCTATATCCATACCACATCTGAGACAGAGGCAGCCCCAATTTGACTGGGTTAATTTGCAGGGGAATCTGTTGACAGTCTCCCAGAGATCTCAATATGCTTCTTGTTGGTGGATGGGGGAGACACTGGAGGGTCTGTGTGTGTGTGCCTGCCATTTCTTCTGTTAGATACTTATGTTCTGAGATTTCGAGACACCTGGAAAGGCACTGTTCCTTTTCTGCTAATTGGATGCCGGTCATAGGGATCACCACTGATTTATGTTTCTGATAAGAGTTCAAAGGCAAGCTGTTTCCCTTTGCCACTAGGGTTTACCTCCACATCTTGATGTGGGGGGCAGGTGATGTTCAACCCAAAAATATTGGGAATGCAGATTCTGTAGACATAGCAGGTTTGCACTAGTACAGTGTGAGTAAAGGCGCAGTTGAACACAAACCTGATTACTGTCACAATAATTAGCTCCTTATGACGAAATTCAACTAGAAAGTTTTAATTTGGAAGATTGGAATGAGAAACTCATTTCAAAGCCTTGGAAGATCTGCATAAGAAACCTTCATAACATTTTGGGCTATTGCACGTTTTTCTATATATAATTGCTTTTTAAATACGTTATCAAATATCACCTTACAACTTGGGTTTTTGAAATAAGTCTCCTTTTTGTGAAAATAAAAAAAACTCATCTAGGAAAATAACATTACACGCAATGAGCCCACCAGGATTTAGCTCTGAGCAACGAGTCTGGTGTTCCCAAAGGAGAAAAGTTCTCTAACTGAACAAATTCAAAAAGCAACAGCAAAAGACACACCATTCACGCCCATGAATAGTCTTTGTCACGTAAGGTCTTTGTATCTCTAAGCGAAGGCAGTAGACTTGGTGGTAACTGCCACGCTGTTCCTGCTTATCTCCCAAAGTTAGTGGTTGTATCTTTCCTCACAGGTTAAAATGGCTGGATTAATCCAACATACAAGTAGCAAATGTCAAGGCTGCTAAATGTGTGGTGATATGCTTTTACTGTGCAGAAGAGGTATTTGTGATTTGCCTACTCACAGGTATTGACAATCTCCCCCCCGGGCAGGATTTTTGTAACATTTCATTCGGCAATACGAGAATGAGTCTCAATCTTAGAGTGTTTGACTTGGCAGAACCACAAAAGGCATTTGCGAAGGTGCTTTCTGTCCTTTGAAGGAGAAGACAAAGCCCTGAAGAGCTGAGATTTATTTTAATCTGGACGAAGCAATTCGTCATCATCTATTAGTTTAACAAAATCTGTACTGGTAACCATGTTGTCGTTTCCCAGGAAACCACAGGAAAAAGCAACAAAAAACCCCACAAATAACTTATATAATTACTTTATCCAGTGCATATACATACTAAAGGTTCAATTGTGAAATCATTCATGTTCTAACAGCTGGCTGAAACAGCAAGCTCGGTGAATTGCCTCTCCAGGTAGGAAACAGGGCAAGTGAAATAAATTAGCTTCCTTATGCTAGGCTGGATTTCCCATAGTTCTCTTGGGCTGACGCAGTTCCTGCACATGCAGCCTTCAGAGAGGGCTGATGGTGGCTCACAGGGATGGGTACACGACTCACATGTATTGTTCATTTCACTCCCAGCCATTGCTGTGGGGATAGCTGATCTGTCTGTCAGTGCTGAGGCCATCTGCTTTTGAGCATCAGCTTTCAGACTTTAAAAAAAAAAAGTACTTGATCCTTGGATCAATGCCCAAAGCCAACCTGGAGGACAGGTACTGTCTGAGCCTAGGGATCATCTGCCTGATATCTGAGCCAGAGCCTCCAAAACACCCATACAGAACAGACTGAGGAAGGTACCATTCAGGAATGGTCCACCAATCCAGTCACTGGACCAATGTAAACCACCCAAACCAGCTTCTTTTTTGAACTTTATTTTCTTGAGACAGGGTCTCACTCTGTTGCCCAGGCTAGAGTGCAGTGGCATGGTTATGGCTCACTGCAATCTCAAACTCTTGGGCTCAAGTCATCCTCCCACCTCAGCCCCTCCAGTAGCTAGTACTTAAAAAAGTATACCATCACATCTGGTTTGGTGGACTTTAAAAAATCGTGGAGAAGGTGGTTTCTGAGCCAGAAAGAGTAGCATTTGAGGAGCCGTAATGCCTCAAGCAGCCTTGAGGGACTCTGCAAAGCAATCTCATTTAGTGCTCATAGGTAGGTAGTCATGGCTATTTATCAGGCGAGAAGACTTGGCCAAGGTCACGGCACTAGTCTACCGTGACAGTTTACTCCCAGACTTCCCTGAATCCAGCTCTTTTCACTAAATCACGCTGTAGCTCAAGAAAAATGTTGTAAAACCACTAGTGGGAATTAGGACTTGCCAGAAAAAAAGGAAAACAATCTTTTGGAAATGTTTGAGATTCCTGTAGCAAATATGAAGGGTAGGAATAATAGATACCCATAGATAGTCGTGCCTTTGCTGTTTGCTTTTGTATGAAAAGCAATTAGGCATCAAGAGCCTATGTTGCATGCAAACAAAACTCAAGGAGATAAACCTAAAATGTGGTGTGGTGTTTGGTTGCATTTCCTTAACAATGCTCCCAAGTTCTCCAGTAGGGATAAATAGCTTTTGGCATGGCAGTTCTTTTATATAAAAACATGACTTAAGAAAATGGTGTTTGAAGCACGTGCTTACATTACTGGGTTTATATGAACTACACCAGGCTCTCTTTCCCTTCGATGAGAGGCAACCTGAGCTGCTCATGGTCTTTGCGCTGAGTAGCAGATTTATTTTGGAAGAGAAATAAGGCAAGGGAAAAAGCAGCCACCTCTATGGTTGGACACGTTTCTACCCAAGAAGGCTGGTATTTGATGCAAGAATGATTGCTCCAGCTCTAAAATTATATGAGTGCCCTTGGATTCAGCCTCTCTCTCCCTAAGCTGTTCATTCCCAGCTCTGCAGACCCAGAGAGGGCTTGGCTCAACTTACAAAGCTAGGACCCTTGGGAATGTGCACCTGCTCCATTGCATCAGAGTGTCCTCCTTTACATTCCAAGAACCAAGAAAGATCTTGCCATTGGCCCCTACAACTTACCTGCTCAGAGCTCTGAATGTAAAATGAATCCCTTTTTTCTTCTTTTTAATTTTAAATCCACATTAGTTTGGGGAAGCAAATAAAGGGCAGATAAGTGCTTAAAAAATAGTCTCAAGCCTCTCAAACTATTGGAGGATTTCTCTTGCCTCTGATGAGGCTGGATGAGGGTGAGTTTTGTCGAGGAGTTAAATGCAGGAGCTGCACCAGCCAGTTGATCCTCTTAAGAAAATGTGAGCATTAAAAAACCCTTCTTGTCAATGCTATCACAGGACCTGGGTTTCCAGGGAATTCCCCCAGAACAATTGCCTCGCTGCCTTTCCGAAACATCTCATCTCGGCCTTGTTCTCTGGCTGTGTATGCACTGGAATCCCAGAGCAACATAGTTTATTGTTTTAATATCTGTCTGACACAAAGCAAACGCATCCTCTAGTGACTCCTTATCTGTCATATGTATTTCTGTGAAAGAAATATCAAGACAAATAAGATGTTTGGGGGCACACCACGGGATGGTAGTTTTTGCAATTGGCGGCCTTTTGCAGAAGCAAGACACCCATCAGAAAAAGATGAAAGCCGCCATTCTGCATTGAGATTAATAACTAAAGCAACGACAGAGAGCTGCATAGCAGCTGCCTGAAATGTGGCTGCCTCTTTCCAGAACTTTCCCTTTAAACAACTGGGGGGTGAGAGGTTCAACTAGTGGCTTTAATTTTTTCTTGGAAATGGTTAAAAAGGACAAACAACAAAGTGGGTTATGATGATTACTCAGCCAAAGAAACAACACACGGATGAAGAAAGTTGTGGGGGGAGGGGAGCGGGTAGCGGTTGCAGGGACTAAAAATACAAACGAACCTATTCGGAGGACTGTGATCCAGGTGGAATAACTCCGTTAAGATCAGAGTTAGGAAAAGCCTCTTAGAAATGATCCATTAATCAAATGTGCTGGGTCATGGGAAAAGCTGAGCAGATGGAGAAAAGCAGAGATGGTGCTTCAGTGATGGAGAAAGAATGATTTCTGGAGTTTACCATTGGTGGGTGGGTGGTAGTTGGATAATTTTGCAATGCTGTGGGCAACGAGTTGTTCATCAAATAGATCTGTGCTATGAGTGAGGTGGCAGGGAGAGCATGGCACCTCGTAGGTGTCTCCAGACGCCTCAATCCATGGGTTTGGTGAAGCAAATAGGATCTCAGTAGCAAAGGGCATCTGTCTACAGTGTTGAATAATGGTGAAAATGAGGACATTTAATTCACCTACTGAGAGGCACCCCAATGGCAGTGCTAACAGTGGTTGTCTCCTGTTGGGTGTTACCTCCCAAATATCCCTAGGAGCACTGCCTTTGAAATTCTGAAACTTCAACATTATATTTGTCTATTATGTGTCTCCGGCAAGAATATAGGTATAATAGAAGCCAACTTGAGAGTATCTTCATAGCATATTTTCAGGAAGTAGAATTGTACCTGGCATATGGAAAAAAATTCAATAAAGATTGGTTGAATGAAGTAACATCTTTCAACCCCCTCCCCAATCAAAGGACTAAAAGCTAGAAGGAATTACCTCTGAGAAAATGACGAAGAGGACACAGGTAGGCTGCCCCCATAATGCTCAGCCACAGCAAAACGGAAGCAGTGTCTGATTCCCTGATCGGGAAGGGTCCAGCCCAGAGGATCTTTTACAGCCAGCAATGTTGAAAGTGTGGGGGGATGGAAATGGAAACAGTTCAGACAGAAGATCCTGGGTAAGACAGCGGCGTCTTCACATTTTGCCCAAGGAAACTAGGGCAGGTCTTAGACTAATGGCAACAGAATTCAGCCTCCGAAACCAGACTTGTTCATTGTGCAAGCAAAACTCACAACCAATTCCTTGTATCTTGATTAAATATAATTCAAGATCATTTTGTATCATTTAAATCAAGATCAACTAGTATCTTGATCTTAATAGGTACCAAGAGAAAGGGTACCTATTTTTATGTACTACTTTACATCATTTAAAATGTGATAAAGTGGGCCAGGCATGGTGGCTCAAGCCTGTAATTCCAGCACTTTGGGAGGCTGAAGCAGGCAGATCACCTGAGGTCCAGGAGTTCAAGACTAGCCTGGCCAATATGGTGAAACCCCATCTCTACTAAAAACACACACACACACACACAAAAAAAAGCCAGGCGTGGTGGCACACACCTGTAGTTCTAGCTACTGAGGAGGCTGAGGCAGAATTGCTTGAACCCAAGAGGTGGAGGTTGCAGTGAGCCGAGATCACGCCATACCACTCCAGCCTGGGCATCATAGCGAGATTCTGTCCCAAAAAAAAAAAAAAAAGGAAAAAAAGTGATAAAATGCTACCAAGTGCAAAAGGTACATGAGAGTGCACACTTCAATTTTCTTTCTTATTTCCACCCCCAAGCAGCCAGCTACCATGTTCTGCCCTTTCAAGTGAGAATGAGGGCCTGACAAAGAGATTGAGCCTAAGGGCCATAGTTTACCAATCTGGCCTGCAGACTGTTTTTGTAAACAAAGTTTTATTGGAACACAGCCACATGTTTTCATTCATGTTTCAACCTAGAAGTCTATGGCTATGTGTAGAGTAGTCTACTCTCAAGCTACAACAAGAGTTGAGTCTCTGCAACAGAGGCCAGATGGCCTGTAAAGCTGAAAATATTAATACTATATAGTCTTCTAAATAATTTTGCTAAGCCCTGGTCAGACATATCAAAGAAGGAAAAGCTGCCTCGTCAAACTAGATGGGATGGGGAGGAGATAGCACAACCTTGGCCCAAATAGAGATGCTGGACAGCTGCTGAGAGGTTCTGCATGACCACTCCCTACTCAGCCATTTCTTGGAGTCCATCCTGTTTGCAGCCTCTGTGGGAAAGTTCAGAGAGTAGTGAACAGGGAGGCTTGGGATTTAAACAGGCTTGGTTCAAAGCTGATCTAGCTGGGTGATCTTGGACAAGCTTCTTAAGGCCCCCAAGCCTAAATTTCCTTCCGAGAAAAGGTAGTATAATTAATCACACTGTCCTATACTTTCTTCTTAAGAAAGCTAATGAGAAGGGCTTAGCAGAATGCCTGACATACAGTGAGTGCCCAATAACCATTACTTATGATTATGGATACCATGATTTCAGGGCTGGAACAAAGTTAACAGGAGTTCACTGAAGTTGCAGAACTTCAGTAGGGGGTGGAAGGGAGGAAACACCAAAAAACTCTGTAATGAAGATAAATCACGTTTTAATGCAATCTTTTAACACCCAAATGATTTTTTAAATCCACGATGAACAGACTATCAAAACTTAAATATAGTGCTGGACTAAGCCAGATGGGATTTTAAGGCTCCAAAAAGAAAAATTAATAAAACTTACTCTGTCTTGATATTCTGTTAATCATGGATCTTTTTCTATTACTTTAGATTTTTAAAAATACTGCATTAAAATGCTATTTATGAGGAGTCTGGGTACCCCTTTAATCTTTGAAGTGAGCACCTCACTTGCTTATGCTAGTCCCAGAGCTAGTTATTTTTAAGCACCTCTCCATAAAATACTAGAAAAATATCTAGGAGGAAAGGGAAAAGCCGTCAGTTACTGGCAAGTGAGGGAAAAAGAAGGCACAGTTCTTTACACCAATGTGTCAGTAACACAACGACCTGTATGTGTACTTTCTATTAACTGAGTCCAGCCCACTGACATTTTCTGTATTGTGCAGAAGAAAGAGGAAGCTGTAAATTAATTTAGGTCCTTACTTTAATTACAGAAGCCCATGGAAGTTCTATCAATTACCCAAAAGAAAAATAGTGCAGGCCTGATGTATGTATGTTTCTGCCACTTAAATCATTGTTTTATGAATTCCACACAATTACTTCCATAAAATCTGCAATCAATATATCAATTAAAACTAGGCCCCCACCACTTGCCCTTGAGTTTCACAGAAGTGAATAAAAGAGGAATTGATTTTGCCTTTTGATAACATTCAGGTTCCCGAGCATTTGCCCATGATATCTTTTCTTTTGAGGAGGGCGGGGTATCAGGGTTAAAATTTCAGGGGAAATGATCATTAATCTTTCATTAACTTTAGGATTTGTCCTGATGTGGATCTAATGTTCAACTCTGGCTTTCATGGAACTGTGGAAAACACTCACTGACATAGATAAAGCAATATGGAACCATAAGGAAATTTCTTCTGGAAAACACTTTTCTAGCCCTTGACAAATAAAACTGACATCTCTGTATCAAGGGGCTTGCTATGGACTGAATTATGTCCTCTCCACCCAAATTCATATGTGGAAGCCGTAACCCCCAATGTGATGGTATTTGGATATGGCGTCTTTTGAGAGGTAATTAGCTTCAGATGAGATCCTGAGGGTGGGGCCTTCATAAGATTCGTGCCCTCATATGAAGAGACACCAGAGTGCTCTATTCCACCCCCTACCACCGTCTCTCTCTGTCTCGTGAAAACATGGGACAAGGTGGCCAGCTGTAAGCCAAGAAGAAAGCCCTCCATAGAAACCCAACCTTGTTGGTACCCTGATCTTGGACTTCCAGCCTCCAGAACTTTGAGAAAATGAATGTCTGTTGCTGAAGCCTCCCAGGCTATGGTATTTTGTTGTAGCAGCCCAACCTGACTAATATGCTGCAAAACAAAACTTGCTCTTCACAGGGATTTTGTAATCCAAAGTGATGTCTAAAAATGATTAGAATATACAGATACATTTGCCTATGTAATTAAAAGTGTATGGTGGAATGTGAGCAACATCAATGGTCAAAATAGAAAATACATTTGCAACATCTAAGCTATTTATAGGTTATCCTCCCAATGAACAAGTGTCACTCACTGTGAATTGACAATAAAACGAGAAAAAACTCAAACGGGAAGACGTATACTGGAAATTCAAAAAACGTAAAGTCTAAATGAAAAATGTGAAAGATGATGATCATTAATAGGAGAAAGGCCAGATACAAACTAGAACAAATTGAGATGTTATTTTCCACTATGCAATTTGCAAAATAGAGCAACACATGGCAGTGCTGGCAAGAATGCTGGAAGGGAACCAACAGTTCCATGTTTGGGAATGTTAAATGTAGAAATGGATGTAGTGGTAGGTAAGAGTATTTGCAAAAATTTGTACCATTGCCTTGCAGAGGGAATATAAAAAAAAGTAGCTTCGGCTGGGCTCGGTGGCTCACGCCTGTAATCCCAGCACTTTGGGAGGCTGAGGCTGGCGGATCACAAGGTGAGGAGATTGAGATCATCCTGGCTAACACAGTGAAACCCCTTCTCTACTAAAAATACAAAGAAATTAGCCAGGCATGGCGACGGGCGCCTGTAGTCCCAGCTGCTCCGGAGGTTGAGACAGAATGGCATGAACACAGGAGGTGGAGTTTGCAGTGAGCCAAGATCGTGCCACTGCACTCCAGCCTGGGTGACAGAGCGAGACTCCGTCTCGAAAAAAAATAAAAAACAAAAAGTAGCTTGAATGACTATGGATAGAGAATGGTTGAATTGGCTGTCAACCATTTATGCGATTAAACAGTATGAAAATACCTAAAAGGCTGGGAGATGGTCACAATGTATTATTTGAAACTAAATATGATAGATATATGTAATGTCCATGTAACGTCTGTGTATACTCTCCCCTGTAAAGTCAAACTAATAACACACTGCCCCCTGCCCCCCCCCCACCCCCCACCATTGCATGTGTATATGTCCTTTCCTGAATAACCATGCAGAAAATGTAGAAAGATACTGGGCATCTACACACATTTTAACGGTTTGTGTTACTAGACAAAGGGATATTATTCCCACATTATTCCAACTGTGTGTGTATGTGTGTTTACTTGCACACTTCACACTGATTTCAACGAGCACCTGTTACAATTGTAATTTAAAATATATTCATAAAATCCTGAAGAAAACAAAATAAATATTTACGTCCTTCTGGAAACATCTACTTCATACGTAAATCAGGATCTGCCATAGCTTGCTTTGCTATTCTGAATCAGAAGGCAACGTTTTCATTCATGGAACCAATGATTTACCTTTTGATATGTCAGCTAATGAAAATGAAATTCATGTTTTAATTTGGAAGAGATGTGGTATGTTCTTTACCTTCCTGTTTCTGCCTGGTGCCAATTTTGGTGTTGGGCATTTGCCATATGCGAAACAGCGCTGACACTAATACAGCTAGCACCTTTTCCCTGGACAAAAGGAGCAGGCTGACCGCTGGCCTTCAGAATGGGGTGGACAGTCCACAAGTCAGCAGCCCTGCCTGTTTCACTAAACCTTTCTGTTAAAGGGTTGCATTGTTTCTATTGAAAGCCTATGGAAAAATACTAATTGCAAATGTTTTCCATTTGATACTAGGTGAGCTTGCCTAATTCTCTAGAGTTGTGTTCTTTCTTCATTTAAGTCGGATAGAAAGCAGGCCCATTTTATACTCTAGATGAGAGTAGTTTATTAGGATGTGTAAGAGGACACATGATGAACTGTGACACAATTTGAACTAGGGTTTTAAACCCGCATGAAGTTCGGGGTGAGGGAGAAAAACTGGAGTCATTTGGGGTCCGATGGAAGACTCTATGCAATTAGATTGTATGGAAACAAAGTTTTGAGTGAAAAATCTCTATCTTAATACTCTTATGTGTCCTGGGTCACATTATTAGGATGATCCACTTAATGTGGTGTTGGGAACCTCACCATTATGCAAAAATGCATCCTTGAAGGCAGATAACTTCAGTAGGAATTATTTTCATTACAGACGAATTCAGCAGGGTTCCTTTAAAAACCATCTCCCCTACTGCATTTAAGGGTGTTACTTACAGATGATTAGCTATTTGGCTAGGAAGAGGTACAACTTAAGTCTTAAAAAAATCTAAGGCCAGTTAAAGATCCATGGAGGAAAGAAATGCAAAAAAAAAAAAAAAAAAAAAAACCCACAAAAACAAGGCTCCAGAGTTATCCTGGAAGTCAGTAGACACATAGGATCCAACATAGCAAAAGGGTAATTTACACACACCTTTCTTCAGGAGTACAGCTGTTAAACAGAAATGAGGAACACACACATTTTCAAGTTAAAAAAAAAAGAAGAGCATCCTATGTGATTGCTGAGAAGTATGGTAGCCTCAGCTTCAAGGGCAATGGTTGGATTCCTAGAGAAAAAGTCTGCACCCATCAGATCTCAAAGACAAAATATGACTCTCAGCCCTGTACAAATCGAACCTTCTGGGAGAACAATCCTGGATGACCATGAATATAACTCCCGTGTGTGTGTGTGCGTGCACAGGCCTGCATGCAAACATGACCCTTTATGTGCTGGCTGCCCTGTTGCAGGAAATGGGGAATGGCTCTGTACTGGAATATGCATCTAATCCAGAAGAGAAAAACGTAAGGGAATGTTGCAAAGTCAGCAGTCCACAAACAGCCTAGACCAAAAAGCCATAAAGGAGAGAGGAAACCACAGCAATGTATCTTAGGGATGTACAGACAAACTTAACATTCAACACCAATGCATAGCCTGTACATAGAAATAACTGAAGGCCTCTCTGGCTACCCAACTGGAGAGGGAGAGGTCTCAGAGTGGGTCACCATTACAAAATACTAATCGAGCTTGACAATCTGAATACCCTTGCTTAAGTATCGACAAGTGAAGATTCTTAATGTAAGAAACTAGTTTTTCTTTTGCTTTTTAATGGGGTAGTAAAATTAGTTATTTTCTTTAAAACTGTTCTATCAAAGAGCATTTATTTTAATATTTTTGAAGAAAAAATTGCTATGAACCTAAGTTCTCAAGAATGGGGGAAGAGGTTAAAATATAACATAATGAAACAACAGAATACTATGGGGCCATTAACATATTTTTATAAAAAGCACATGGCATGATATAAAATGTGCAGGTAATGTGCCCGATACAATTTAGAAACGAAGGATGTTGGATGCACATTATACAGTTTCCATAATTGTAAATTTTTACTTTAAACTTAGAAAAAAGTAGCTACACCCAGTGCAGTGATACTGTATTTTTAATACTAAAACTGAAACTTTAAATTGGAGATCAGTACACTTCTTCTGTAAAGAGCCAGACTGTTAAAATGTTAGGCTTTGCAGGCCACCTAGGTCTCTGGCACATTCTTTATTTTGTTTTTTCAATCCTTGGAAAATCTAAAAACTATTCTTAGTTCATAAGCCTTGTAACACAGGCCACGGGCTGGGTTGGGTGATCTTTGCTTTGGATGGTTTCCTTTTCTCTGTATGCTTCGGCTATTTTATTATGGAGAACTTGAGAAATATTTTCATGGCAATGTGAGTAGATGCTTCCCCAATTCACTTTAGAACAGCTATACCAATTCAAACTAGTACACTTTTGGAGTTGTTCACTTCTGTAAAGAAAATTGAAATATAGATATGTCATGTCATCATATACAGCCATACTGTCCAATATGGTAACCATTAGCCCTATATGGCTAATAAATACTGCATAAAAATGAGTGCCTCAGTTCCATCAGCACTGTGCTAGATAGCATTAAGATTTTATCCCAGACACTTACATAGGGCCACAACGTTAGACCCAGCCCTTTGGTAAGTTTTGGCACACCAACTCTCCTTCAGAAAATAATAGAGAAGGAAGAGCAGGTAAATGAAACAGTGATCAGATTTAGTCAAATGGACTCAGAAAGGCAGCTGAAGGTTGAATAATTTTCCCAGGTTCAGAAGACAGATCTGTTACACAGTGGCTCTGGGATTGCCCTCCATTTCCTCAGTTGTAAAGCAAACATTGTGATACCTACCTGGTGCTGGTTTTGAGAGGAATACACAAGGCTAGACAAGTGAAAATGTGTAGTAGCATTACAATTTCAGGAGACACATGCACACACATTTACATCGGCCCCAAGGAGGCCCTTCTGAATTTGTGGTCACAAATTCAAAAAGAACCACTTCTTGCCAGTATGGTTAGATTTGGGCTTCTTGGGAGGCACAGAAAAACGTCTTGCATTTAATTAATGCCAAAATTGCCATTAAAGATTATACTCTGGGCCGGGCACAGTGGCTCGTGCCTGTAATCCCAGTACTTTAGGGGGTTGAGGTGGGTGGATCATCATCTGAGGTCAGGAGTTTGAGACCAGCCTGGCCAAGATGGGGAAACCTCGTTTCTACTAAAAATACAAAAATTAGTGCGAGTGGTGGTGCATGCCCATCATCCCGGCTACTTGGGAGGCTGAGTCATGAGAATTGCTTGAGCCCACGAGGCAGCGGTTGCAGTGAGATGAGATAGCACCACTGCACTCCAGCCTGGGTAACAGCGAGACTCAGTCTCAAAATAAACAACAACAACAAACCTCTAATTGTGAGAAACGACTGGCTGTCACACCTCCTGAATACTTCAGACCCTTGGGTGTGTCACATGATATTTTTGGTTCCCTGTGACTGTGGTAACCTTTGCCCCAACAGCGAGGAGGTTGGTTTTCCTCAGCTTCACAATTTAGGAGATGAAGATGTTTGGCTTTGACATGACGGTGAGGATTCTCCTGTGTCTCTTATCCTTCAAGCCTGGTACTCCTGCTCTCCTCCCCATCCCTGCCTTTTACAACTACTCTGAGAAGTAGCCCCCAACCCTACTCCAGGCACCCAGACTCACTTTTAAGCACTGACCCTAAAGACAACTCATTCAGCAGTTATGGGAACTTCACAGGATTTACACACATTGTATAAAACAGATGATAAAGTTTCAGCTGTGGCTGGGAGACTCTTTCAGAAGGGGTATACCCTCTGGGAGAACATGGTAGGGTCAGTGGTGACTTTAATTCTTCTACCTGCTCTGGGAATTGGGATGAGGGTAGGGCATCCTTCAACCCAAAGCATCCATCCGAGGCGGAGAAATCTTTGGTTCTTCTACGTCAACATTGTGATCTACTTCCTGTATTTTGGGTCTCTTCCCTCCAGCCCCTGATGGCTAGACTTATCTATGTTTAAAAGTGCCCTGACTTTCTAAAAGACATTTATTGTTGCTGCCCCTGCACTTGATTAAATGACGGGGGAACCACATTTCTCTCTCTGCTCCTGCACCTCCTCTTCCTCCTCCTGCTCCACCTCCTGGTCCTGGTCCTCCTCCTGCTCCTCCTCCTCCTCCTCCTCCTGGTCCTGCTCCTCCTCCTCCTCCTCCTCCTGCTCCTCCTTATTGGAATTACATAGCAAAAATAGAACAGCCTAGGAAACAAGTGACTAGCTGCACCGTGAGACAACCGTGTACAAGAATCCTGGTCAAGCATCTTTTGCTAGGCAAGGGTGCCTTTTGGGTGGCCTGTATATGCTATTTAAACTATTTTTACATTAATTTGCAAAGCTGTGATAGATGGCAGGCAATGAGCTAGAGCTTCCCACCCTCCCATGCCCCTCCCCGCCAACCCCATGCCCACATTCCCAACCGTTGGGACCCAATCCTGATGGATCTAACAAAGAATGTCCAGGACATCTGGGAAGTGGCATGAGAGACAGAGACATGCTTATGAAAATTAACTTCACCTCAGAGAGAGCCACAGAGAGGGAGGGGCAGAGGGAGGGGGAGAGCACTTACATGGCAGGGAAGGTGATTGGACTCAGATTTATGTCACAAAACAAAAAGGAGCCACGACAGTGGGCTTACTTGCAGAAGTATATACAAGTGAACTGGGGGCACTGTACATGGAAGATCCCTCCTGGTTGGCCTGGCACAACAGGACCGTGCCTACGAAAGAGAGAGAGAGATGGTATCTGGTTTGGGAATTGGCACACTACACCTGAGAGATCACAGCAATGCAACCGAGAAACGCAGAGACATGAAAACAGCCACATCCCAGAGCGCAGGACAAGGGCACCCAACAAAGCCCGCTGCCTTAGCCAAAGGGAATCAATGGAAGCCCCCGCACCCTCCACAAACCGGCCCGCCAAGCACACGTCATGACTTTTCACATGGGGTTGTGTAGCGTGCTCTGCTAGCCCCAGGGCCCAGGTTCAGATCAGCAATGGAAGCAGCGTGGTATCCTGAAAAGGGAACTTGAGAAATATCGGAGGGAACTAGATAGTAAGCCTGACTCAGACACCTCTTCACTGTGTGAGCTTGGCAAGTCACTGTACCTCTCTGTGCCTCGGCGTTTCCATCTGGAAAATAGGAGTAAATATACCTACCTCCAAGAAGGGCTGTGCATCGCATGACGCTGGCATGTAATAATCACTCAATCAACAGTAAGCATACATGTTGATACGTTTATGGAAAACTGTACCTTCCTTTAAACATCAGTCTTTCCGAATCAGTTCTTCAGAGGAAGAACCAAAGTAAGGCAGAGAAAGAAAAACTGCAACTTTTTGCCATCCCTGGGACCCACCCTGGACCCACGCTGGACACTGGGTGAGAGAATCTTTGGCTTCTGCATTCCCACTTTCTTCCCTAAAGCTCTCTGCCTTCCAGCCACAGAGGCTGCCTGGCTCATCCTGCAAACCGCGGCTGCATTGCAGCAATGACTTGCCTCTTCCTGATTTAAAGCCAAGGGCACTGGGTTTATCCTTGCAAGATGGAATTTTACAGCGGTGAATAATGGTGGAATCCTGAGATACCTCCTCAGTCTATGACAGATTTTGAACAACCACCCACTCCAGGGATGACCGGGGTCAGGAATTGTCAGGGTATCAATTCTACTTTCCCGCTGCTGCAAGACTCAAACTCCAAGACTTTGAAAAGAACTAGAATTCTGAGGAGATTTAAGGCCATTACTGGTGATGGAAATGCCTCCCTGTGGTTTCTGGTCACTTCCTTGGCTAGGGAAGGTCAACCACCCCAGTTTGATTTGGGTTCCCCTGTTAGGACCACCACGGGAAAGCAATCTACCATGATAAGCCAACCTTACAAGTTCCCCAGAACAGGGAACTTTTCTTCATCCTTGGAGACTTGCCCTACGGAATAGTTCTATGATCCTTCGGTACCTTCCCTACGATCAACAAAAATGTAGTTTAAACTTGCAAAGTGTGTGGGGCCCTGCCACATAGAGGGACTGCAGGGGGATGTCATCAACGGAGAGTAAACCAGATACAATTCTTCTTAACCCATCTCACTCTTCCCCTGTTAACAGTCTGACAACTCCATCCACTCTTTCCCAGGGAGAAGCAGCCCAGGATCAGAGGTTCTACCTGAAGGAATGTCTCATAGTCCTTTTCAATCTGGTATCCCATGCTTATAGCTGGAGAACCACCACCCCCACCCCCAAAATTGTCCTTCACACAACAGTGAAATTAACTTGAAAATAACTAATCTTCTCTTGGTAGTAAATATATCAAGAGTCTGGAGGGGTGTCAGTCATGACCCACCCGTGCTAAACTAGTAGTTCTTTCTTGTTCATTTTAAAACAGTGTATCAGCCAGGTGTGGTGGCTCATGCCTATCATTCGGGTACTTTGGGAGGCTGAGGCAGGTAGATGACCTGAGGTTAGGAGTTCGAGACCAGCCTGGCCAACATGGTGAAATCTTGTCTCTAATAAAAATACAAAAATTAGCTGGGCATGGTGGCAGGCGCCTGTAATTCCAGCTACTCAGGAGGCTGAGGCAGGAGAATCGCTTGAACCCAGGAGGTGGAGGTTGCAGTGAGCCAAGATCACGTCACTGCACTCCAGCCTGGGTGACAAGAGCGAAACTCCCCCTCCAAAAAAAAAAAAAAAAGTTTATCACAAGGGATGAGATGATCCTTTACATGGTTTAACCTCTCCTCAGGTATTTCCAGTTTTAGCAGGTCACTGGCGATTAATAGCAAACAAACCAAACTCCAAAGAATGGAGATTGGGATATGAAACCTACAAGGGGAGGCAAGCTACCTACACCAGGAAAGACAGTTAGTCTCCTCTACAGTCAGTGCTCGTTATTGATGAGTACTCCTGTGTGACTCTGCAGTGGTTATCCATGTGCTTCTGCTCACTGCTAGAAATCTTAGAAATGAATGTTTCTATAGAACACACAGAGTTATCAGATCAGAATTATCTAGAATAGGATCCTAGCAGGTGGATTTAGGGAAAGCTCCTCAACCTTCTCTCCTGTGCATGCCTGGTTAAAAAAAAACACTTTTAAAATCAGATCTGAAGTTTCTTGGGGTGCCTAAATTTCAAGAGAAAAATGTATAACTGTAACAAAAACATACGCAGAAGGACATTTCAGTATGGTATGGTTAAAACCCTTGGGTCAATTTGCAATATCCTCGATGCAATTTATAGAATACCACTGGGACACAGCACAGATTTTTGCCTGGAAAGCTAACCTCTGGCAGGGCATCATGAAGCATTCCTAATTTTTTTTTAAGCTGTGGATTCTGAGAACCTGGACTGAAATAACTTCTTTGGATACTTTCTTAATAGTTAAAAAAAAAAAAAAAAGTATGCAATAATTTTGACCTTTTATAAAACAAAATGTATGCCTTCACAGGACTTGGTTTTTGTTTTATCTAAAAGCATCCTCCAATTTAATTTGCAAAGTACTTACTGTATGTTCCCTTAGTGCTTTGTGACCTTTTCTTAAAAGGAAGCTTTGAATTCAACAAAACCAAAGCAGCAGAGAACACTGCAACCTCCATGCATTTTTTTGGGGCACGGAGTCAAATAGGTAATAAGGTACAAGTAGCAGTATGAAGAGTGCCTGCAATGTCATTCCAAGTGCTTCTCTCTATAGCCTCAACATAGCTTTTCAGTGAGTCCACTGAGCTGGATCTTCTGTCCGTCCCTAGCCTTCAACATAAACCTTCTACTGTCAAATGCCAGGAACCTTCATCTGTATCACATGGTGACATTGGAACTTCTCAGACTTCTGTGCTTTTAACAAATTCCTTATAATATAAAGATGGCAACTGGGGTCAATTTATACCACTACCTACCCACTCTTTAGCCAGAATGGAATTAATCATTTTCAGTATTATCCTTTCCTATTGACCTGGAATCCTCACAAGCATTCTCAACACAGCCAGTAGGCAATGATTCCCATTTGATTAGAGTTGAAGGGAATCAAACCTTCATGCCATTCCTGCTCTTAGAGTTAAACCATTTGAAACTGACTTTTTTTTTTTTGGACAAATACAATTGAATGTTGCCAAGTTCATGTGGTTCAACTTAAACAAAAAAGTGGCTTCCCTTGTCCTCCAACACAGTTTAAAAGTGACTAGTCCTCGGGTGAATTAGTCACTCCCTATTCTATGCTCTGATCTTACGTTTTTAAACCTCCCTGATAGATCCTTTGTGGTCCTGTACTACAATTTTCTAATTATATATTGGTCAGCTGAACTCCAAAATCCAGCTGGGGTAGCCAAATGATTTGGCAAAATCCAAATCATACGTATCTTTTCATCCCCACCACCTAGCAAAATACCTGGTCCTCAGAAGGATTAATGCATACGATTGAATTATAATACATTTTTAAAAAGAACTCTCCACTTCTATCTTTGCTAAAAATAGTGGGTTTTTTTCCAACCAATCCTTCTTCTACCTATTGTTCATGGCAGGAAATTTGCATGCCTAAAGTTTAAATAGACTTACAAACTACATCTAACTTTTATAGATTGAAATAGCTTCAATCTATTTCACGTGTTGTCTCTTCTTTCCTGGTTCTTATAAAGTTGGCTCATCCAGTCTAACAAGAAACCTGGGCAGCCCTGACTGTCTGTATCAGCACCTGGCAGAGACTGAGCTCCATGGGACAGACCTCAATCTCGGAATAATCAGAGCCCGTTCCAAAACCTGTCACACTTGCTTGTTCTGAGTGCTGGGTCATCGGCATCCCCACATCCTGGCAAGATGCCCCACAGCCACTCCAGCAGGATTTGGAATCCTCCACTGAGGAAGGGGTAAGCCAGGGTCAAGGCCTCAGACTGGGCATCAGAACCCTTTCTGCTCAGCCATAGTCTCCCTGCAGTGTGTAGGGGATCATTCCTGGCCCCTGAAGGGGCAGGGACAAGCCTAGAAAGGATGCTTCCCATCACAGACAGGAAGGAGGAAGCGTTGAAAAGTGTTTACTCTGCTGCCAACCCCGAAGTGAGGAAAACTGGACTGAAACCGGAACAGCAGTGCAGTTTCACAGCTCCATGCCTTTGCAGAGGCTTTGTCTTTCTCCAGGAATCTTGTCCTTACTCTAGATAACTCCTTTTTTGGATTCAGCTCTGCCTTCTCCTAGAAACCCTATTTATGTACCTTTGTCTGGCCGAGTTCAGCTTCCTTTCTCTGCTTTTTAAAATTGTGTTGTTGTAATCTGTTTAATGAGTGTCTTCCCCCATTGATGCTACTAATTCAAAGAGATCAGGAATCATGTGTTTATCTTCCTATCCTCACGCGTTCAGGAACCTAGACTAAGAGGCAGGAAGCAAATGAAAAGAGAATCCAAAGGTTTCTGATAGGCAGCCATGTTATACTTTCAAGAAATAAAATTAAAATGGAGGATGGGAAGCAAGAAAAGGGTGTTTGGCAACGTCTGCCCCTTCCCTTTTAGTATCAAGTAGGCACAGTTCCAAGCCATCACATAGTGAATAACTAGAACCTTTCCTACATAATTTCCAAATTAAAAAAAAAAAAAAAGTGAAAGGAACATCCCAACTGCCTGGCAACTGGGAGCGGTCAATTAGCTTCATGAGCTGCAAGATTAAGATGGGTTAGGATATCTGAAGAATCCCCTGGAAGATGCAAACAGCAACAGCTAGACTTCATGAAATAGCTAAGATGGAATGAGCATTCTGGGGTACCTGTGCAGGAAGTTTCTGTATACGTCTTCCACTGTCTGTACCTCTAATACAGGAGTTATTAAGAAATTAAGGCAGATAGTAAGGGTAAAGGTTCTAGGTGGAAATTTTCCTGTAATAAGAAAGCACCCCCAAACCATCTCTTTTCTAACAGAAAAGACTGCTTGAAGACCTGGGCAGGCAAGCTTTGATATGCAAATACCAGCCATTAGAAACACGGTTCAGTCAGTATGGTGATTCCTGCTGTCTTCTCCTTATCACCACCTGTGCCCAGTGTAATGGCCACCTCCAGATAACACCATGTGTTCAGAACATCATGGCGACCTGCATTTACATATTAAAGGACTAAGGTGGGAGGGCTAGGTTTTTTGCCAGCTACGCAAATGACACACCTGGCCAAACCAATCCCCTGGGCTGTATGCAAATCAGACACCACCTCCTCCAGCCTCCCCTATAATCTACCACTTTCCTGCCACACACAGGCTTTCTCTTTGTTCCATGCCCCTTTCCCTGGTCTCTGTACGGGGAAGTGGTTCTTTTCTTTCTTCCTCCTTTCTTGCCTATTACACTTTTCGCTCCTTAAAACCACTCCACGTGTGTCCGTGTTACTCCTATCAGTGCAAGACCAAGAACCTTGACATTCCTCCAGTCATCAGAACTGTACCACCTCTACAAACGTTTGTGTGCTGGTGCAGAGTCACACAAAAATAGAACTCTCCACTGAGATCTGGCTTTCCTACTGTCACTCAGCCAAGGAAAGAAGCTTACTCTGGAAAGAGGGCTAAGAGGAGCACCCTAGAACCCTGCAAGGCAATGGCTGAGTGAGTACAAGTGCTTATTAGTCCCTCCGCCTCTAGTGTTCAGCCAGGAGACGATGGTGTAGTGAGTATTATCATTCATTTGGCAGGTACTTATTGGCATCTACTAGTGTATGTGCCAGGCACTGTGCTGGGCTTTGGGGCACATCTGTTGAACTCCATGTGCTTTTCCAGAGGATGACAAGTTATCACTTTTAGTGCTCATATGCTCAGTAACAAATGTATACATGAAAAGGAACAAAAGAATGATTCTGAATATCAAACCAAACCTTAGTCTACATAACTAGTCACATTGCTCACTAAGTATAATTATTTGAGAACAATTTTTATTAGATATAACTATTGTGGTTTTGGCCAACATTCTATATTTCTGCTAAATAATGCTATCATAACTGAAAGTTTAGGAGAAATAGGAATCAATGCTAGAAATGTTTTGATTCTACATCAAGAAAAAGCTTTCTTCAATATTTGCCAAAGAATATTTACTTTGCATTTGTCCTTCCATAATAGGGGTCTGATGTCATTAGTCCTTCCTTACTGACATTAAAAGAGACACAGAACAACTAAGTCTTTTCCCAAAAGCCTTACCAATCAGAGGTAAATTTTAGATGAAAAACAAGTTATTTGGGTTCCTAAATTGTCACTGATGTCATCAATGAGTCCTTCCTTCAGTCCCTTATGGTAGAATCATTTTTAAATGCTGTAACTCTGAGTACTTCAGAATGTGACTACTTGCAGAGAGGTCTTTAAAGGTGTAATTAAGTTAAAATGAGGCCATATGGGTGGACCTTAATCTGACACATCTCCTTGCAAGAAGAGGAGATGAGGACACACAGGGAAACCCACGTGAAGACAGAGAAGATGGCCATCTGCAAGCCAAGCAGAGAGGCCTCAGGAGAAACCAACCCTGCCAACACATGATCCAGACTTCCAGCCTCCAGAATTGTGAGAAAATAAATTTCTGTTTAAGCCAGGGTTCCCCAACCCCCGGGCCACGGACCTTACTTGACCACACAGCAGGAAGTGAGCTGCAGGTGAGCCAAACAAAGCTTCATGTGTATTGACAGCCTCTCCTAATTGTTCACGTTACCGCCTGAGCTCCACCTCCCGTCAGATTTTCTCAGAAGTGTGAATCTTACTGTGAACTGAGCATGCTAGGGATCTTGGTTGTGTGTTCCTTATCAGAATCTAATGCCTGATCTGTTACTGCCTCCCATCACCCGCAGATGGGACTGTCTAGTTGAAAGAAAACAAGCCCAGGGCTCCCACTGATTCTACATTGTGGCAAGTTATATAATTAATCCATTATATATTACAATGTAGTAATATTAGCAATAAAGTACACAAGAAATGCACTTGAATCATCCTGAAACCATCCCCCTTACCTGGTCCAATGGAAAATCTGCCTTCCACAAAACCCAACCCGGGTGCCAGAATGGTTGGGGACTGCTGGTTAAGCCACCCAGTCTGTGATACTTTGTTATAGCAGCACTAGCCAACTAATATACCTACCTACCTTATCATGAGGGTCCCCGACAAAGTGACCCACAAGCCTCAAACTTCTCTTGGACCTAGAAGCCAAAGAGGTTACCATGAGGTCCCTATCGATGGAGGTGACTGCTTTCAATTGACAGATTTATCCAAAATTTACCCAAAGCCCCAATGGACTATGGATACTTTTACAGTCATGTGTTTTTGAACACCAGACTAGCATTGAGCTAATCCATGTAAGAATATTTTCACAGTTAATCTCTAATTCTTTTATACCAGCCAGAAAGATGAGCTGCTCTGAAGGGTTATGGTAGTTTTAAGTATAGGGATATTTCCATTTGGGCACAGATGTTGCAGAAAAAATGTTGCTCTGAATGTTTACTTCTTATAAATCAAATCATGTTTTAATTGCACCAAGGGATTTCCATATTTAAAGGGGCCCTGAAGCGAATCTGTCTATAGTGTAAATAATCCCTCACTCCAATTTATTTTTATAAGCTTTGGTTTTCATGATATTCAAAAAGAAATATACCACTTCTTGCTTGTTTCCTCTTTTTGCTTTTTATTTTGACATAACTTGAGACTTTCTGGAAAAGTCACAAGAATAATAGAACAATAATTTGTTCCTTGATTATTTATTGTTTGAACATTTTAATGATTCACTCGAACTGTTCACTTAATCTCCTGCAGCCAAAATTTAGGCTAATAGTGGCAATGACAGAAAATATTCAACTTAACATGATAAACCTAACAATAAGAGCTCCCAAAGTGTTTTACTGAATACCTGAGAACCACTGGGTATTCTGTTCAACTTTAACTTAGATTATCATTTACTCTTAATGACCCTCTAGGACAGACACTATTTTTATACCCATTTAATAGATGAAGATACTGAAGCATAGAGAACTCTTTGTTCTTGTCCAAGGTGACTCACATCTTGTGAGGCTGACTGCAAACCATACCAACCAGATTCCTGGACCCATGGTTCTAACAGTCATCTTCTAAATCAAGTGCTGCCCAACTACAGACTTCCGGCCAAATCCAACCTCTCCCCCGTCCTGACCCCCGGCCCCCCACCTATTTTTATATGGTCTGTGAACTAGGAATGCTTTTTACAATTTAAATGGTTGACAAAAATGACAGCAACATCTGACCAGTGAAAATAGTATGAAATTCAAGTTTCAGTATCTAATAAGTAAAGTTTCATTGGAAGATAGCTACATCTATTCATTTTTGTGTATGGCTGCTTTTCTGCTAAAATGACAGGGCTGAGTAATTGCAAAGAGACCTTATGGCCTGCAGAGGCTAAAGTGTTTACTGTCTGGCCCTTTACAGACAAAGTTTGCTGATCAGTGTTCTACAATCCCTTTACTGCTTGGAACAATACTAACAGTAACTGTCTCTCAGTACACCATTAACCCTTCCCCAGGGAAATGGCACTAAGTATTTCAGAGGCTATCATTTGATCAATACTTGCCCAAAAATTAATTTTATTTCATTTTTGTTCAAAACAAACTTTAAAACACAGGCTTTTAAAAATATTTGCTCAAAATTTATTTTGAATTCATTGTTTTTCAAAACAATAAAACAATTAGGCCAGGTGTGGTGACCCTGCCTGTAATCCCAGCACTTTGGAAGGCCAAGGCAGGTGGATCGCTTGAGGCCAGCAGTTCAAGACCAGCCTGGCAAACATGGCAAAACCCCATCTCTAACAACAACAAAAAAAGCAACAACAATTAGCCAGGCATGGTGGCATACACCTGTAACCCCAGCTACTTGGGTGACTGAGGCACAAGAATTGCTTGAACCCGTAAGACAGTGGTTGCAATGAGCTGAGCTTACACCACTGCACTCCTGCCTGGGTGATGGAGACTCCGTCTCAAAAAAGAAAGAAAAAAATTCAAAAAGTTGTTCCATAGAGTATTTGTGGAGGTCTATCAATTTGGTTACAACAAAAACAATGGAAACAAGTTTTATCTTGTAACATATTTGTCCTTCAAAGTTACAGGTGTCAATATATAGATAAGAGGACTACTAGGGCCTTGCTTCTCAAACTCTACTATGCTCCAAATCGCCTGGGACTCTTCTAAATGCAGATTGTTATCTAGGGGGTATGGGGTGGGGCCTGAGACCCTGCATTTCTCATAGGCTTCCAGGGGATGCAGATGGTACAACAGTAAAATGCTAGGGATTACATAGGAACCTCATGTACAGCTAATATTGACAGTGCCCATTAAGCTGGCACTGGGTTTCAGGTGCTATACGAGATGTACTCTACATACATGCTTTTTTCTTAACAAACCCAACAGGAAATGAAAGCTCAGAGAAAAAGTAAAATAAAGCTAAACTATAAGCCAGTTTTGTCTGACTCCAAAGCTTAGATACTCTCTCTCAAAGCTACACCTGTTTATCAATGTTGATACTTGGTCCTGAGTTGATAAAAACATAACCTTCAGCATGAGAGTGATCAATACCCATTACCCGCATTACAACAAAGCCACATCTAAGAATTCTGAAGCTGCCGTCTGGCTGGAAACACCTGACTCTTCTAGGCTACACATGTTCGCTAGAACCTCCTGATAATGTTTAAGAATTTGCAATAGGGTTTTAAATCCAACCAAGGAAGCCTTTGGGCAAAATGTATCTTCTACAGATAAGAAAAATCCTACTTGCAAGATTGGAATAAGACATAGAGGAGGAAAATGCAGAGAGGAGAAATAGTGAATGTTTGAGATTTCTATAGTGTGTTGTTGAAAAAGCATAGGCTTTGAAACTTTTAACTTCGTTTTAGTTCCTGACCTTGCTGACTTCAAGTGAGTTGACTTCGGGTAAATCGCTGTGTTTGCCTCAGTGTTTGCATCTGTCAAATAGGGACAAAAATGTGTACTTCATCGAATATTACTGAGGATTAGAACTACGGCATGAAAGTGTTTGGCAAATAGTAATCAGTAAGTGAGTCAACAATAATCATGGAAATAGCAATTGTTATTGGGTATCTAAAACAATGATGCTCTGAGGACTTACTTTGGTTTTAAGAAAGGAAATAGCAAATTTGTAGCTATTCAACTATTTTGTTTGGCCACTAAACATAATGCTAAACATAATAGTTAATGACAAATATTTTAGTATTAAATGAATTGCAAGCACTTACATTTGGGAGTTTTAATGTGATAAGACGTGTCTAGCTTCTTGTGGGAAGGCAGGGGACAGACCATGGTTGCCTGGCTGAGGATTCCTGTCTGGCAGAGCCACTGTCGGCAACCGTGGGAAGCCACTACTTGCTATAATCGAGGCATAGTGCCTCTGATTTGGGATATTTCACTTATTTATCTCTCAGCCTGTTCCTAAAAACATTTTAGTTTGCAGTCTCTGATTAGGAAAAAAAATTAGAAACTATCGTTCAACTGAAAACAGTGGAGTTTACAAGTCTCTGCAAAGAACCTAGAAGGCCTTCTATACTCTCGTCTCATCTTAGGAATAATAGCCTCTAAGATGCTGTAAGAGCCTGAAAACCTATCTAGAGAGGCTTCTCTATTATTGCCTCTTGCATATTTCAAGTACTATTACAGAACTATTTAGGAGGGATTCTATTTGTGGAATGAGGACGACATTGTTCATCTTGAATTGCCCTCCTAAGCCTTCTCAGATTAGGCTTAAAATTTTGACTTCACTTTTTTGGTGAGAGTAGAAAATATACATCACCTTTCAATCTCTCAAAGACTGATTGGATGAAGTTGTCTATGCCTGCCACAACATAAACACACACACTCCCCCTTCCCCTGTTCTGGTTAAAAACAAACATAATATTTCAGCTGGTGAAAATCATTTTCAAAAATGAAAGAGAACTAATAGGGAGGATTTCAATCTTTACAATACCACGTGCACATCAAACACACACTAGAATCATACAAATGGGTTTTTTTCTCCAGAGGACATATCAGTGATATTGGGGTGTTCGTGTTTTAAAATGATACTGGGTTTAATACAATAAGTGTGCATTGATTAACCTTTGCGTCAGATTTAAATGTATAACCCATTAACTAATTTAATCTCTCGACAAAATAACAGCCGTTGGCATTATTCCTTGAATAATCCTTGTTTAGTTTCCATAATGGTATACAGTTTAATGAAAAACTCATTAGAATGTAGCATACAGCATAATTAATTCTGGCTGATTCTTTTGGTGTAAATAGCTAATGCAGATGCGGAATTCCATTTTCCACTGGCTTTATTAATTTTTCATAAACCAGTATTTCCACTGTAATGGGTTATAACAGTTCCATGGAAGTTCCAGAAATGCATTAACTGTCATCGATGTAGTTACTTAAAGTAGGGTTTTGCCATTTGTCAGTTGGTTCTTCAAAACTACATTTTCAAAAGACAAAGAACAGGACAGCTCTGTTTTATACTTAGAGAATGAGTATCTACATAAAATTAACAGAAAGGGTATTAAACACTATTGGGTCAATTTATTTGTATTTACACACCAACTTAATTGGTTGGGGGAATAAGAGTGGGAAGCAAAAAGTCTTTCAAACTAAAGAGTTTATAATCTAATCAGTTAAAACATTAAAAAAAATCATGTCGCTCTGGGTTTGAAATTGCTGGTAATTTACTTTCTTAAAACATTTAGACAAAACCAGGAAATAAGTTTCACAATAGCCTTTGTCTTAGGCACTAGATTAGTAATTAAGAACCCAATCTCCAGGGTTGCTGAGTAGTTGATAATCTGCTCCTAAGTCTCCCAGCACCACAGGGCTTAATGCACATATTAGTAGTAATAAGAGTCTTAATTGTAAGACTGTTATTCACCGTGAGTATGGATGCAAGTGTTAACTCACCAACAGGTGTTTTGCTTATTTATTTTCAATTTTTATTACAATTGTTATTTTTAATAGAGCTTTCAATGGCTGCCTGCGACTGAAAGGATAAATTCCAAAATTCAGATTTCGTTATGTAAAATTTTCAGGTCTTTTGCATCTTTTCTCTAGAAGGTACTCTCTGATCTCAACAGATCAATATTTCTCAGCCTTTGGAAAAAACGCTAACTTGGCTCAGAAATTCCCATCAGTAGGTATCGGGTGAAGATCAAGCATGTGTATTTTTTTTTTTAAGTTTTCTCAATGGATTCTAAAGATAAAGGTTGAGAAACACCTTGGGACCCTACCAACCATCTCCACATTCCCTCCTGCAATGATCTTTACCCACTTTCTTGCCAGGTGAACTCTTACCCTTTAAGACTCAATTTACACCACCCCTTTGACACCTAATGCAGAGAGTCTTGTTGTTATTTCAGCTCTAGCAGGTATCATTGTGTACCACACACTCACTGACAGCTTGTTTTGCATCCTTCTCCTACCTTGTTGACTTTTAGAGGGAAGGCCTGGGTTTGTTTTGCTACCTCAGCACCTAATACTGTGTCTAGTGCCCAATACTATGATTCTGCAATAAAAGGCGAATTCATGGAAACAAGTAGTAAGTGTTAATACATGGTCTCCTCTCTTTGACCCTTCCCTGATGAACATCAAACAACTGAACGCCATCCAGCTAAGATCATGGGTTCATGCAGTATATAACCACTAAAACTGTGCAATTTAAAAAACGAAAAGAAAAACTCTCCAGGGCTTAACCCGGTGGCTTTATTACCACTGAGCTCTTCGAGCCAAGCTCAGCAAAGTAGGGACACTGTTTTTGCACAGTCCATAAACTAAAAATGGCATTCACATTTTACATGTTTGAAAAAAAAGCAACTATTTTGTGACACATGAAAATTGTATACAATCTAACCTTCCATGTCTTTAGTTTTATTGGAAAACAGTCATGCCCATTTCTTTATATATTGTCTATGGCTACTTGAACACAGCAATGGCAGAACTCGGTAGTTGTAACAGGGATCATAGGGATCACAAAGTTAAAAACACTGTCTGGCCCTACACTGAGAAGTTGTTTGCAGACCCCTGCTTTAAGCTAACAAGCTGCACATTCTTTACTCTTTCAAAACTAAATTTGGCTTGTTTTTTCCTAGAGTCAAGCTACCCAGTGGTATGTTTCTTATGCCATCATCATCCTCATTACTACCATCATTATAGATGTCACTATACATTGCAAGTTTACATTTTTTTTTTTTAAATGCTTGTGCAGGGAAGGGTTGACTCTAGCAGGCCTGGGCTACGTCAAACCTTGCACATTTTCCAAAACAGCTTATCCTTAGGGTTGGACTTTGACCAGATCCTGGGAGATGAAATATCAGCCCTTAGAATATTCTCTGCCTGATAAGACTATTTTTGCGCCAGGCATGCTGGCTCATACCTGTAATCCCAGCACTTGGGAAGGCTGATGTGGGAGGATTTCTTGAGATCAGGAGTTCAAGACCAGCCTGGCTAATGTGATGAAACCCCATCTCTACTAAAAATACAAAAATTACCTGGGTATGGTGGTGGGCACCAGTAATCTCAGCAACTTGGGAGGCAGAGGTTACAGTGAGACAAGATCACGCCCCTGCACTCCAGCCTGGGTGACAGAGTGAGAGACTCCATCTCAGAAACAAAAACAAAATTGTTTTTGTATGCCTGAGGCCTTGGACCACACCATACAGGTTTGATCCAATTGTTTATGGTAAACATTTATGGTGAATTCCTGTTTGTCACACCTCCGTAGTGTGGGCTGAGGTCTGAGAGTTGGTCAGTCATGCAGGTGCAACTTGCCTATGTGAGGAGCCTCTAATAAAAACACTGGACACTAAGGCTCAGGTGAACTTCACTGATAACACTATGCCTGTGCTATCACATGGCATGTCTGGAAAAATGAAACACATCTGTGTGATTCCACTGTGAGAGGATACCTGGAAGCTTTCGCTGGGTTTCTTCTAAACTTCACCCCATGCACTTTTCCTCTTTGCTAATTTTTCATCTGTATCCTTTTGTTATTATAAACTAACTGTGAGTGTAACAGCCTTTTTGAACTCTGAGTCCTTCTAATCCATCATCGAAACTGAGAGTGGTCTTGGGGACTCCTGACACAGTTATGTGGCATAAAATCAAAGTTTATGCTTTTCCCTTCTGGAGTCAAACACAATACAGTGCTCCAAAGTGGAAACATTTACATGAAAGTCTTCAAATTCTTTGACTGACATTGATGACTGCACCTGTTCATACATTATTAGTGGTAGCAACCAGTGGGGCATGACAATTGTTAAGGTATTCCATGAATATGTGGCATCTTGAATAGCGTCAATGAGGACAGAATTTCTCAAACCCAGCACTATTGACACTTTGGGCTGGATAACTATTTGTGGTCAAGGAATGTCTTGTGCATTGCAGAGCATTTTGAAGCATCATTGGCCTCCACCCACTAGATGTCAGCAGTGAACGACCCTCCCCAATCCCCACCACCACCAGCATCCAAGATGTAACAATGAAATGTTTCCAGAAATTGCCAAATTCCCCTAAGAGAAAGGTCACTCCATGTTAAGAATCACTAATCCAGAATTGGGGTTAACTAAAGCATTGGTGGGAGGCAACTTGTAGGGTAAAATACAAGCTTTAGAATCACAAAGATACAGTTTTGGCCCCACTCCTTAACTTTCACAGTCAGCACCCACTGGCATCGTAACTTCACTGGCTCTAATTTACCTGCAAATGGAAGGTAACAACACTTCTCCTGAAAACTTCTAATTTAAGTACATACATGTAAAGGCCTCAACATGAACTCTGGCATGTGGCTGACAACATTAAATGCAAATGTGTTTTCATTGTTATATTCTGTGACCTAATGAATAGAAGACACTAAGGACATGCCCTCATCTACACCTACCACGGATGCTGCATAGCAAAGCAGTGAAAAAACATGGGCTTGAAAGTTAGAAAAAAAGGCCTTTATATAATAACCAGATTTTTTCACATAGTAGTTCTGTGATTTGGCAAATGAGGTAAAGCTTTCCCAGAAACCTTGACTTTATAATTTGATCATAAAAATAATGGGATGGCATTTTCTTGATTTGAGGTGAAACAAGGTGTTCAGCACAGTGCCTGCACAGAGCAAGTGCCTGGAAGTGGCTTGCTGTTGCTGACGGTTTGAGTTTCTCACTATGTGGACAATAGTAACTTAAAACTTCCCCTGTGAAATTTATCTGGAGTCAGATATCCAAACCACATCCATCTCCCGTAGCCCGGATGTGAGGCTTCTTGTACAAGGATCATCTTGACACCCACTGCTTTTGCGGGGAGCAGTTCTTGACAGACTTCCCACACAAAAGAAAGAGAACCAATTTATTTCAAAAATGCAGTTTTTAGCACATAAGCAAGTACTGATCTTATTTGAAGATCAAAAAACCCCACAGGCTTCACCAACGATGAGCCGCATTCCCTCTGGGTGATCTAGAAGGACGCAGATAAAAATTAAGGCCAAATATGGGCAGGGCTGGAATAAAATCTGACAAGACAGATGTGGGGAGGAGAGGAGAGAAGCAAAGTGAATTGCAACCAAAAGGGGAGGCAAAGGTGAACAGATGTACAAGATAAACTCTTTGAAGTAGAACATTTCCAGGCTGAAAATCCTTTGCTTGGGGACTAAAATCTGGACTCTCCTGTTTCAGTTCACTGAAGTGCACTGCATTTGAATTTGGCAGATGTGTAAACGATACAAAACATCCCAGAGCCAAAGGTCACTGGTTCATGAGGAGCTGCTCCTTATGGCCATGGTTTTGAGTCTAGTCCTCCCGGCGGGTATGGGAAAATGTTGGAGCCAAGAGGGGTACCTGAATATCTGCTGCTTCAAAGGGCTTGGATGGTAACAGTTACCTTGTAAACCCACACTGTGCTCTTTCACCCCAAACCGGGCATGCTTTGTACCCAGGACGTTTTTAGCCAAATCACCCCAAGCCCAATGCCAATATAAATAAAACAGAGCAAACTTGTGTCAGGGACCACAGTGATCACAGGTGGGTTCCAGACAGTCTTAATTTTCTCAGATGCTATTGGATCCAAATTGTAGGAAGGGAATTGAAAAGAGGTACATCTAAAAGTGTAACTAAAAGTCATTCTCTTAACTGTAATAGACTCTTGGTGGTGGAACTGGGAGGAAAAAAATGCGAGGGAACCTTCATGGACCTTCTTTTGACCAAATTCTGAGATGAATCATGGTTCACCCCGGCCCACAGAAAACCAATACCTTCGTATGGATAATCCAAGGTCAAATACAGTTGCCCTTTTGAGATAAGCAATCAAAGAGAGTTATAGCCAACCTCATCATTTCTAAACTTCATACTGAGATCCAAATCCACTTTCCTATCACCTAGCCCAGCATCAAGTCATGTGATCTGTGGCCAGGCCCTTTCCGACATGGATATAATCAATCGAGGTGACTTTGGTGATCACATGAACCTCTTCTATTTCTATTTTACAGTCTGCGAAGTTCTCTGATGCTCATCCTATTATCTGATCCTCCCTGTAACCCCAGGGTGAGTTTGTTTCAAGACCTGACCACCTTTCAAACGTGACTTTGCAGTCAGGCATGCCGTATTTTTAATTTCTGTCATTTTTTTTTTCCTCTCAAAACCAGAAATGGTTGCTTTCAGGAGTATCCATTCAGAATCTCCTTATTCCCCCCAAATTCCACTAATAATAAGTATCCCTAGGGGTAGTTTTTCTTGTCTTCAAGGTTTTCAAGTTGGTTTACTCTGCATCTCCTTATGTTTATTTTAATTGTATGTTTCTCATCTTTGGGACCTAACTGTATCTTAGATCTGCATTTCCATTAGAAGATCTTTGCCTTTCCCTATTGATCATGTCTCATGGAATAATTTAACTCAATTCCAATTTCCCTTTGCAGGCGGGGTGCTCTCCATCCATGGAAGTGAGTTATGTGTGTTCAAGTGGTGCATCTTATGAATCTTGTTAAGCTTTGCTGCCTTATAGCCCCACTGATGGAATATTTAATCACAGAAATGAGTTGGCAGATATGATATACAACATGGGTGAGCTTTGCAGTGTGTATCTTACTGGCAATTGAGAAACAGATAAATTCACTGTTTGTCAGCACCATGCTGACAACTTTGTATAACCTTCTGTTATTTATTTTGATTTTGCTTTACTTATTTATGAAGATTAAAGGAGCCATAAATCAACAGTTTCATTGGCTGGATATCGTGATTATCTTTAAAAGATACTACTTTTTAAAATATATTTTTTTTATTAGAAGACAAGGGAAATTCTCACAATGACAGGGAAAGTGTAAGAATCCCCTCTGAGGCCTCTTCCTCCAGATTCTTGGAAATACTATTTTTAATTACACTAAATAACATGAGGCCCGCTACTGGGTACAGATATTCCCAGTCTATTTCTCCTTACTGCCTTCAATTTTACTTAAACTCTAAAGAAGGGCCATAGAAATTGGCCACAGGCTTCATGACTCACCTGGATTTGTGTGTCGGGACTTATCTTCCTATGTCTTGAATAAACCCCAACAACTCTGGAGATGATTAGATTTAGAAATTATCAATGCTGTTCTTGCTTTATAGAAAACCACCCATCTCTCCTGGGAGAAGGTATATATTAATATATGTCACAGGATGTGCTTATGTATGTGTATCTGTGTGAAGACTGGCACGGCATAAGCATTCAGAAGGGTTTTTGTAAGTATGACTTGATGAGAATTCAGAAAAGAAAAACCATCCAAAATATATTAGAAATTTCTCAGTGTTTCCTTTGCAATGCATGTGTGAGGGAGAAGGAATGTTATAATTTATCAATGCAAATAGTAATTAAAGGTCCTCATTAAGAAGTGCAATGGCTCTTTCTGCCCTCATCCTGAGTTTGCAATAAAAATGTACTCAGGGAGTCAAAATGTTACATACAAAAATCAATAACTTGCCTTTTTTTTTTTTTTTTTTGGAGATGAAGTTTTGCTCTTGTCACCCAGGCTGGAGTACAGTGGTACAATCTTGGCTCACTGCAACCTCTGGCTCCCAGGTTCAAGTGATTCTTCTGCCTCAGTCTCCCAAGTAGCTGATATTACAGGTACACGCCACCATGCCCAGCTAGTTCTTTTGTATTTTTAGTAGAAGCAGGGTTTCACCATGTTGGCCAGGCTGGTCTCTAACTCCTAAAACCACTCTCCTCGGCCTCTCAAAGTGCTGGAATTACAGGCATCAGCCACCATGCCCGGCCAATAACTTGCCATTTTATAATTAAAAGAGAAAGTAAATGGTAGGGACAAGTCTACTAAATTAGGAAAATTAGCTTTAGGAGAGATTGAAAATATTGATTTTAATTTACAACATATGTGAACTTTTCATGCCCCATTCTGAGACAATTGGAAGCTGGGTTGTTGATTCTGCATAAGCTTCAGAAAATCAAATAATTACACTATGGGGATATTATAAAATATGTCATTAACACACAACCTTATATAGAGAAATGACTAAGTCTGGCTTTCTATCTTAAGCAGATACAGAGCTAGCCTACTAAAAATACAAAGCAAATCAATGACAAGGTCTTCATTTCAGCTTTGAGGCACACTCAGAATTGCAAGATAAATTCAGGCTATTTTTATAGCTAGGGAAATTTAAAATGCCCCATAAATTCTTAGTCATGGATATGTAGATGCATGACAGTAATAATTACACCCGGATATGGAAATGAATGCACTCTGCATCTACCACTTTGCAGAGGTCCATTCCATAGATGCAGGTGCCTGAAACTTCAGATTTAAGCCAGTCAGACTTTCAGTGTTTGCAGCTCTTCAAATATTTCAAAGGAATTGCTCTGCAGTGTTAAAATTACAGCAACACGTCTCCACATTTCTGAATATCATGAACTCTGTCTACCTACATACAAATGTACAGTTGAAAAGGAAAGCGTGTGGATTTTCTGGATAATCCAGATAGTGGCAGCCTGAAACAGAGATACTCGGATTTCCCGGGTAACACTTGTGAATATGGTGGTGGTGGTGGCAGCTGGAATAATACAGAATGATTATGTTACTTCTTTCATTCCATTGGTTTGCACACAGAGCAGTAGCATGATCATAGGAGACAGTTGATGGAATCATCACCTATAATATTTAAAAAAAAAAAAAAATGAACAGGCTGGGTGCATCACTTGAGGTCAGGAGTTCATGACCAGCCTAGCCAACGCGGCAAAACCCTGTCTCTACTAAAAATCCAAAAATTAAGCTGGCCATGGTAGCAGGCACCTGTAATCCCAGCTACTCGGGAGGGTGAGGCAGGAGAATTGCTTGAACCCAGAAGGTGGAGGTTGCAGTGAGCCAAGATGATGAGATCGTGCCAGCCTGGGCAACAGAGCAAAACCGTCTCCAAGAAAAAAAAACACAACTCACCAGTATCAACTGGTTGTAAAGAACATGAGTTCTGAGATGATCAAAGCCTGATTTCAAAATCTGGCTTCCTCCTGACCTGCTGTGAAATCTGAGAGCAGTAATACCAACTTTTTGTATTTTGGTTTCCTCATTTGGAAAATTGCCATGAGGATAAAATACATTAAACTTATGTACAGTGCTTAGAACAGTGCCTGGCCCATAGAAAGTATCCAGTAAATGTTAACTTACATTATAACATTTTGTCTTCCTGTAACCTAATGATCTAACTTCTGAGGCTGAGCCCTGAGCTAATCCGAATAGCTGCTCTAATGTTCTAGAAGTCATGCAGATTAATTTATTCCCATATGTAAAAATCAGTCTGAACCGTTTCTGTCATCTTAATGTCCTCCTAAATACCCACAGATATGTTTGTGGCTTTGAAAGCACAAGTAATGGAGATAGTTGGTGTTTTCTTCCTTACTAGACCCAAGGGTAACTGACAACTCCATTGCACAGGATCAGAAAAATGCAAAAATGCATTTCTCCCTCTTCACCACAACGCACGCATCCATACCCTTCCTCCCCACAAGAAGGCTTACTTGTTCTCCACTCGACTATTTAAGGCTGAAAATAAGCACTTGGATATGCGCATATAGACAGAAACTGATATTTCTTTAGTCTAACTACTCCACTCATGGGCAGTGCCTGCTGCAGAGACATAGAAGCTGTTGTCTGACTTTTCAACCATTTGGGGGATTTGATTTCCTTGCAGCTTTGCACAAAGAAGCATTCCAGCAATACATGCCATGTTCTGTGTGTCCCCTGAATAAACTACCATGCCCCCGATCCCAGAAATTAACAACCCCTAAATGAACATGCTGAGAACTAAAGGACTAGTACCCTCATTAATGAAGAAAAGAATCTCTTCGTATCATAGTATACTTAGAATTTAGCGGAATATGCGGCTAACTTTTCCTTCCTGGCAAAGCGATTAACATATTCATTTTTATTTACTAAACGTTTACAGGGGCTGGCTACACACCACTCTTCATATATTAACGCATTTAATTCTAATAAACACCAATCCGTTTGTTACTATCATCTCCATTTAACAGATGAGGAAACTGAGGCACAGAGAGGTAGAGTAACTTGCCCAGGGTCACACTGCTAGTGAGTAGGGGAAGCAGAATTTGAACCTAAGCTGCGTAGCCATGGTTTCCATGTTCCTCACTCAGCAGAGGTGTCTTCTCAGGAGGTTGGGGTTCACAATATGATCATGGAAAGACTGACGGCAAAGTCTGTTCCCCCATAAGACTGAACACAGCTATTTTGCAGTGTTAGAATCTCTGGACTTAATCCAGGCTCCTGGTAAAACTCACACACGAACAACTCCAAACATCGCCTACATAGAATCCAGGAATCAGTTATCCTGTTGAGCCTTTTCAGATTTACCACATTTTTAAACTTAAATTTTGTCAGACTGGTTGTTGTGCCAGAGTAGCTAAGTTTTCTATGTTCCCTTGTCATCTATAAGGGTCAGTGTTTAGTATCAGGAAAATGACAAAAGTTACGCAGCCCAGGAAGAAAATAATTTACCGTCAAGAGGTTACTAAGGGTGTGGCTCTAGATCAATGGCTTGTTTATTTCTCCTTATTAAAAAGCAAAAACCACATCAAAGACTTCTTTTAAATATCCATGTGGCAAATCTACTTCTAAGGTCCTAAGTATTCAAAACAGCCTTGTTCAAGAGCAAGGAGACATACAGGCAGTAGTGACGGGCCAAGCCTAGGACATCAAGACATGACATCTCAGTCGCTACTGCTTCTGGGTTATGCTCTCCCAAAATTTCTAAGAGAATGGAATTCGTGCTTAGGCAGGGAAGGGGTGAGGAGAGAGACATATTCTGGAAGGCAAAGTAGAGAGAAAAGGAATTGCTAAGGGAAATTGATGAATGAACGAAGACAGACAACTTTTTTTTAGTCATCGAAATAGGCCTTCCCTTGGCAATTCCAAATCACTCCTGCACTATTGGAATAAGTAAGCCAACTCTGCTCTCTGCTTTGCCAGGAAAAAGAAAATGCCAACCCCAAATAGAAACGTATAGCTACAACACACATTCAGGCACATTGAAATACAATGGGCGTGAGCAGCTCTCCATTTGTTCAATACACTACTGAACAAAGTCACAATGCTTTTTTAGGGCAAAATCAATGTGAATCGTCCTAAGGAGCAGTGGCTCCATGCTGAACCCCCCATCCACGAAACTTACACGATTCCCTTGTAATTTTTCAACTGTTAAAAGCACTCTTGATTTTGCCCAAAGAAATCATTCAGAACTTGTTAGGATAGGAATTCACTTGCTTCAGGTTATTTTACAAAACCCATTCATTCTTGGCAGGCAAAGCACATTTAGAAAAGACCGAGCAGACTTCGTGCAAAGAGAAACTCTTTACCTGCATAGAATTCGGGACTGTAGACCGCACCCACAACTGGATTCAATTTCCAGCCTTAAAACAAATACACAAAAACGTTATTATCACATTTGATTCAACATCTTATACAACTGCAAATGAATCACAAATCAAATGGGTTAAAGTATCTTATTTTGTATTTTAAAATGTAAAGGAGGTGTTGTTTGGACAAGCATAAAAATATTTAAAAATCATACATAAGAAAATAGATTCATGCCCTTCTTTGATTTTCTGCCAGTGCAAGTTAATGGAATGGAAACTACTGACCAGCCACAAGTGAATCCTTTGAAAATGACATGGTAATTAATTTTCTACTCTATCAATATATTTTAGAACTACTACAATTTCAATTTTTTATCTTCATATATCACTGCTAGATAATCCATCACACCCCTCTGCATTAAGTTCACAAAAATTAGAAAGCTTGCATAAACAAAATTCTTGGCAGCAATATATTCTAACAATTGTCATTCCTAATTATAACCTCAAGATACTAGAGAATTCCAAAGTGCTTCGTGAATACCAAAGAAAATGATATTGTATCCCCTAGAGATTTACTGTGGAATACATTTTAATGCATTCAGGAGCTGTAAAAAATTTTTAATCAATGCATGATATCTAAGGTAACTTTCAAATAACCTGTATATATGATTAATGGAATCTTGTAATTTTCCAAATGTTCTGGATGGAGAGGTTTTTGTAAGATGAATCCTGGCCCTTTAGAAATCTTTACTTACAAAAAAGCATACAAGAATATTCACAAATTGGAAAGCACATTACATATATGCTGGGCATTATCTAGGGAACAATTTCCAGAGAACGATAACGTTTTAGGGTTTTGTGATTGTTTCCTGCTCCTGCTGGTTAAGCCTTTATAAAAGCATCCATGCGGGAGCCGGGTGTGGTGGCTCATGCCTGTAATCCCAGCACTTTGGGAGACTGAGGCAGGCAGATCATGAGGTCAGGAGTTTGAGACCAGCCTGGCCAACATAGTGAAACCCCATCTCTACTAAAAATATAAAAAATTAGCCAGGCGTGGTGGTGGGCACCTATAATCCCAGCTACTTGGGAGGCTGAGGCAGGAGAACTGCTTGAACCTGGGAGGCAGAGGTTGCAGTGAGCTGAGATCACGCCATTGCACTCCAGCCCAGGTGACAGTGCAAGACTCCGTCTCAAAAGAAAGAAAGAAAGAAAACTCCATGCAGGCCAGACACGGTGGCTCATGCCGGTAATCCTACCACTTCGAGAGGCCAAGGCAGGCAGATCACTTGAGGCTAGGAGTTTCCAGAGACCAGCCTGGTCAACATGGTGAAACCTTGACTCTACTAAAAATACAAAGTAGTACCAACTAATCAGGCTGAGGCATGAGAATCGCTTGAACTCGGGAGTCAGAGGTTGCAGTGAGCTGAGATGGTGCCACTACACTCCAGCCTAGGTGACAGGGCGAGACACTGTCTCAAAAAGAAAAAAGAAAAAAACCTTGAAAGACAGAGGAGGGTAAGGTGTATACTCCTTTGCTCTGAGTCCTTGAGCAGAGGGTCAAATAACAAATATCCTTTAATAAATGTTTCTGAGAAAAGGCAATGATAAAACTTTGAAAGTGAAGGAAGGTATTTTTGACAGTAAGAACTCTCTCAGGTTTGCAGAGAAGAGAGAGGTGTGATTTTTCTGCCCCACCTAAGACTAGACCAGAGGTTTTCCTAATATCCACTAAGGAAAACAGAGGCTCACTAACTCAAGAGGCCAGTATGTCTGTTGAAATCCAGAACTTTCTAAAACTTGATAAGAATATTTTCTAAGAACTTTCAATTCCAACTTGAAGAAGCTAGGTGGCTTACAGCCCCTGGGTTGATATTAGAATAGTTTCTCAAAGTGTTAACACTTCGATTACCTAGGAGGCATATTTAATTCCTAGGCCCCATTTTTAGAGCAACAGAAAGAAACATGAAATTCTGAGACCTATTGCCCTACCGGTTTCTGAAATTCCATACTGACACCCTCCTCTCTTGTATTAATCACATCTTGCCTTGTAAGAATTTCTATAGTGATGTAAAAATAAATATTAGTTCAGACATTTCAGAATGTGTTTTATGAATATGGAAATGACTTCAATTTGACCAACTGAAATTCCACTGCTTCCTTTTTTTTTAAATAAAAGTCCAATTCCTGAGGATATGGAAATTAATGTCTACATTTCAACTTGGAGTCTAAAAAAAAAGTACAAAAAACTAGTTGAAAATAAAGCTGCAGACATTTAATGTTCTTACTTTCTAGTTTTTCACAGAAACCTAGAATTTGTGAACTCAATCTATATGTGGTCATGAATAATTATTAAGTGATCACTCTTCATCTTTCTACTGTTCCCCATCTCACACCCTACTGATGCTCCTACCTCTTATTGGTAGTGGACATGGTGTCTTTTCCACACTGTTCGTCTCAGGTTTTGTTTTTTTGAATATCCTTACTACCTTAAATACTTTCTTCTGCATATAAGACTTGCTTTTCCTTTTCACTGAAGGTATACTTATCAATGAATTTTGGTGTAGCTCTTAAAGATTGTAAAGTTGCCAGTGGCCTCTCATTTTTCTAAAAATACAACAAAAAATTACAGATCTCTCAGAGACATTTGAGGCTGCCTAGAAATCATGTTTATCTCATCTGCCTACCTACATATCCATCTATCTACTGACCTATCTATAAACATACCTATAATCTGTCTATCCACCTATAATCTGCTGTTTGTTTCCCTGTCTTTCTGTAAGTTACGAGTATGCAAAGTCTACCCATGGCAATCTCTTCATAAAAAAAATAGAAAATAAATGATATTCTCATATTCTCCCTCATCAGGAGATCTGTGCTATCTCATGTTTGCAAGTATCAATCGTGAGAAATGTAATTGATAAACTCTCCTCTACAAGAAACCAACTGGGAATCTGTGTGCCACAAAATGAAATGCTCTGGTCATCATGAGAACATGAGTGCAGATGTCAACCTTCTTCCCATCCTTGATCCCTTCTAAACAAAGCTACCCCACTCCCACTGTAGGAAACCAAAGTACTTTCTGAACTCTACAATGCACGTGAAAACCCAACTTCTAGTCTCCCTTTTCTCCCTCTACTCATGAAACCTGTTACTCAGCAAGTCCTTCTCCCTTCAGCAAATGGCATCTCCATCTACTTGGTTGCTCAAAATAAAATTCTTCATCAATACTTCCTTGATTCCTCTCTTACCCTCATACCCCATGTGCAATCCATTAGAAAATCCTATTGGTTAAAACTTGAAAAGTTCTTCCCTCCTCCTCCATTGCCACCACTGCAGACCAAGGCATTCCCATCTCTGCTTGGACAGGTCCAACAGCAGAAATGCCCTAATTCTCACCGTCTCTTCTTCCTCCTCCTTCCCCCCTGTCCATTCTGCTCATGGTGACCAAAGCAATTTTTAAAAAGAACATCAGCTTTGTCATCCTGCTACTCAGAATTCAATAGCTCCTTCCCAACTTAAGATCAGCACACATGTCTTACCTTAGTCAAAAAGCACACACTGACTATTAACCAAACTATTTGGTACCATTTCCCTTTGTTTCCCTGTCCCCTTCTCTCCCAGCTACAGTAATACTGGCCATTTTCCTCTTTATAAAACCCCCCAAGATCACCGTATATCAAAGCCTCTTTGTATCCACTTCTCCTTATGCTTGGAGAACTCTCCAGTTCTTCACAAAGTCGACTTGATGTTATTTAGGGCTCTGGAGTCTTTTGAGAACATGCCAGTTAATGTCACTTTCCCACCTCCTCTTAGAGTTACTCTTGGATTCCATGATTCCATTCCCAGTTTTATTTTCTGCATTGCCGTTAATGCTATCTGGATTTAACTTCTTTCTTTGCTTGCTCTTAATTGTCTTTTATAACCATTCTCCCTCTATCAGAATTAACAGTGAAGCAGGCAAGACTGCTGTCCAACATGAATCTCCAGCACCTAAAACATTGTTTGGCAAAGTAAGCATTCCATAAGTATTTAGAGTTTTTTCCTAATAGACTAATTTTTGTTGTTGTTGTTGTTTTGGCTCTAATTATGTCTCCTTCCAGTCTTCAAGGACCTGCTTCACCTAGGGCTATATATTAAATAAAGAATCCTGTTAGGGATGACTGTTGTCCCGGTTGCTTAGTTGAATTACTTTTTTGATGTAGGCATTTATTGCTATACACTTTTTGATTAGCACTGTTTTATGCTGTATCCCATAGACTTTGGCATGCCATGTTTCCATTTTAATTTATATCAGCAATTTTTAATATTCCTTCACTGACCCAGTGGACATTCAGGAGCACACTGTTGAATTTCCAAGTATTTGTACAGTTTCCAAAGTTCTTCTTGCTATTGATTTCTAGTTTTATTCTATTATGGTCTAAGAAAATACTTGATATAGTTTAGATTTTTTTTTAATTTGTTGAGACTTGTTTGGTGGCCTGACATGTGGCTTACCCTGGAGAATGTTCCATGTGTTGATGAGAAGATGTACTCTGCAGCTGTTGGATAAGGTATTCTGTAAATGTCTGTTATGTCCATTTGGTCTGGAATCCAGCCCTTGAAAATCACCTCCACTCAGACTTACAGAGCTCATGTGGGCTTATGTAAATGCATGCAAATCACATGCAAATGGACCCACACTCCCTGTGACTCCTTCTCGTACCTGGAAGAGACCCTTGGGATAACCCTGCTGGAGATAAGAGCCTACACTGTCAGGAAGATGAACAAAATGATCCCATTTTTAATTTCTTAGGCAGTTTGTGTATGTCCCCAGGCCTTGCAAATTCAGAGATTTTGATCAAGGACATTAAACTGAACAATGAGGCTTACAACAAAAGGAGAACAGCTGATAAGGCCCACTGGTCCCAGCCTCCCAGGTCCCCTCCAGCCCTGTAACAAGGCAACGGGAGCAGAGACCAGACGTCTTGGGGTCTGGCTCTGTATCAGACACACAAGCAGTTTAGACCCCTCTGTGGCCGGGACTCAAGGGGCTACATCCAAATTGGCACTCCCCTCTCCAAATTGAGCTTGTCACAGGTCAAGTGTCAGCATTTCTAAAACATGCCGGCTAAGACCTCCAGTGTTAACTATGACTGCATTGGGTGTTAAAAGACCAAGTCTGAATGTGCACACAAAAACCATCAGCACAGGCTTTCTCTAAGGCTTTGCTGGGTTACATATCAAAGAAATGCATTCCAGAGAGCATCCTTATGTACACTATAGGAGTTACAAACACTGCCTGTCAATGCTTTCTAAAGACATATACTAAGGATGCCAGAGACCTGGCAGCTGACACGATACAGGAGGCAACTCTCAAATACCAAACAAAAGCGAGGTGTGCGTTGGGTACGAAGGTGTTTTGTTTGGGTTCGCTCAGTATTCTTTAATGGTGTGTATTTATTGCCAACATTTAAATTCCGTCTAAAATACGGGATTTCTATTTCTCTTGAAACATTGGTAGAAATGGTGACTTTAAGCTGAGAATCCCTCATAGACAGACTTATTAGAGGTGGCCAGGGGCTACTGCATTTAACTCCCTACTTAGTCACATGTGCCACTGCTCCCCATTGTGAGCCTAACGGGGAGATCAAATGTTTGAGATCTTTTATTGTCACTTTGTGGTGGTAGTGCTGTTGATTTTTCCTTGTAGATAAATATTTTGCTTTACTTCAGTAAGAAAACAATAGCCAGTCCCAAAAGACTCAGTTTTTCAAAGACTCTCTAGTTTACCTGTTCAGCCCCTTTTAGCATCTGAAGAATTGATCCTTAAACTACTATCTATCAGGGAATTCAACTATCCATGACAATAAAGGAATAATATGATTTAATATTGAGACTGTGTAATCAAATACTAATGCCTAGCATTGTGTTGAGTACTTGATCTCTCATAATTATCAAAAAGAACTATGATGTAGTTCCCATCATTTGTTTAGTTCCCACCAGAGAGCTGGCACATGGAGAGTTTAAACAACTTGCCTACAATCCAACAGCCAGTGAATGGCAGAACTGATACTGGCAACAAAGTCTACCTCTCTCTGGAGTCTTGGATACATTTGCCCCATTTTCATCCTTCCTAACATCTCTAAGAAAATGAAAAAGCCATGTCTAGCACCCATGCTTCCCCAGTATCCAGGAAATCCTTGTGAATTCAGCTCTCAATCTTGTCATGCAGATTCAACATCTGATACCCAAAGAATACAGCAAACCCCAACTCCTCCACGTGGGTAGGTGTCCTTAGGAGAAATAGCAATAGAGAAATAGTCCAATTCCTTCTTTGTGGAACCTTTCAATAGAACATCCAGAAGCCCACAGCTCATTCTACAGCTTTTCCTTATGTCATTGTTTAAATATCCTGAGAATAGTATCCACACCCTCTATGTTACTAACTATAAACCTCTCTAACAGACAGGTATCCCATCACATTTAGAATTCAGTCTTTTTTATCACTGGAAACTTTGCAGCTGCTAAAACTTTTTCTGGATATGTGATTGAAGTAATATATGAATGTGATGCTGGCATTGATAACTTTATTTCATCACCTGGAGATGACCTGAAACTTTGATAGCTCTCGTAATTCATAATTTTGCTGAGGTACAATTTCTATGCTTTGCGAGAATGAAATACGAAACTAATGAGTGAACCTCACCGATGGCTTAATTTTCTCATTTCAATGTGACTTTATTGGTCCTGACTTACCCTCTTTTGCCATAACTCTATCCTCCTGCCTATTAAGAATTTGAAAGGGCCCTATATTTTATCAGTAATATTGTATTGCCACTTAAGGGAATTTATTTGTAGTGGCGATACTCATGAGATGAAACTTGGGACTACTTTTCTTTGAATACCAAAGTTCTCCATAATCTCCACTACAGAATCCACAGTCTTTATATAATTAGAATTGACATTTGTGTTTTAAATAAATTCTGGTTTTTTTTTTTTTTGAGACAGAGTCTTGCTCTGTTGCCCAGGCTGGAGTGCAGTGGCCGGATCTCAGCTCACTGCAAGCTCCGCCTCCCGGGTTTAGGCCATTCTCCTGCCTCAGCCTCCTGAGTTGTGTTTTAAATAAATTCTTCTGTGTCTATCCATCAACTCCTTAGGTGCCATACTCAGTACGTGTGACAGGAACAATTCTGAGTTCCCTCTTGCAGGTACATGGATGAGAGACCTGTATGACTTCATCCTGGAAACTGAGTGCATGGCTACCTGGAATGGGACATGGGATGTGCAAGGCAACATCTGGCAGGAACGTGAGGTTGCACATTCAACAATTTTTTTGCTGTTGTAGTTGGTTGCCACTTGAGTACATTTCTACAAGAAGACAAAGGGAAAGTGATGCCTGATACACACACGCAGGCATGGTCACAAGATTTTGTTACTTCATAATAAAAAGAAAATGCTAGGCCAGAAGTGGTGGCTCATGCCTATAATTCTAGCATTTTGGAGGCCAAGACAGGCAGATTGCTTGAGCTCAGGAGTTTGAGACAAGCCTGGGCAACACGGTGAAACTTCATCTCTACAAAAAGTAAAAAACTAGCTGAGCATTGTGGCACATGGCTGTAGTCCCAGCTACCAGGGAGGATTGCTTGAGCCTGGGAGGCAGAGGTTGCAGGGAGCCAAGATTGTGCCACTGCCTTCCAGCCTGGGTGAAAAAGTGAGACCCTGTCTCAAAAAAAAAAAAAAAAAAAATGCTTTATTACTTCATCTTCTCTAGCCTCAGTGTTGCATCTCTAAATGCAGGGATAATCATGTCCTCTTTACAGGAATTCATTTGTGTCTAGTGCACTTAAAATGCCTCACATAATGCATACCTCATATTCCAGAAAAGCTAGTTATTTATAAACGGGCTTTGAATTGTGTTTAAAAAATCCTACAGGTCTAGTTTTCAGTCCCTTGGCATAAAATTGATCAATAACTCTTTTAAAATAAATATACATGCACATGGCTTATGGAATAATATTTGCTTTCTTGCTCCAGTTTCTCACTCAGCACACATGAGCAGCTAGTCATATACAGGCTCGCATGTGCCTGGGCAACTGTGCAACTTCGTAATTAAAGACTATGCTCAACCGTCAGGTTGATGTCAGCATGTTTTAAATCTAGCAAGTTTCAGAGTCACTGCTTTTACCCAAGTAGAAAGGCTGTATGACACATAAATCAGAGGTTTGCTTCAGTTCAGCACTGGGCATTAAAAGTCTGGTGTGAAGATAGTCTATACCATTTAAGGGCATGTCTTGGTTGATAAAGCTGAGAAAAATGGTCAGCAGAATAAGCAATTCTTCTGGTCTTTTAACTTAGAGCCCTATTATATAGATGGTATATCCCTGTTTAATGATGCCCCTTTTAAAATTAAGAGCAAACTGACTGTCAAATTGGTAGTCACTGGCAAAGAAACAGGAAAAACAAAACTACCAAGTGACAATACATTGCTAATCACAATAAAACAAAACAATGATCTAACAATCAGTATTTAGTTCTGATTAAACTCATTCATCTGTTTTGTGTAATATTATGTAACCACTGAAATGAATTAGTCTAATCTGTATATATTAACACTGAAAGAACTCTATATAGATTTATAAAAACCCAATTATCAGGTGTATCATGTTATTCACATAAAAATGTATACAATACTGTGAATACTACAAATGAACACCTATTACATGCATAGGCATGAATACGCAAAATAAAACTATAGACAGCAATCTGTAATAGTGGCTTCCTGTGATGGGGAGGTAGGAAACCAGGGTGGCAACGGAGTTACTTAAAATATATTTTAGACTTGTCTTTAATGTTTCTTTTAATATATTTTTTTTACTTTTAAAAAGTCTGTATCTCCTTGTGCAATTAAAACTTTAGAAGTATAAAATTCCATATATCTTCTTTTGATGTAATAAAGTTATATTATTTTCATAAACCTGAATCAAAGAAAAAATGTTTGCCAGTCTCACAATTTAACACAACAATTAGCATTTTGGCATGTTATCATTTATCTAAAGTTAGGCTATAAACATTTATTTCAATTTTTAAATTATGAGACCCTTTATGGTCTGTATCCTGCTCATTTTAATGGGCATAATATTCTATCATGTGTCTATACTTCAACTTCATTGCTTTAATTTTTGGTACAATTAAGTAAGTGATTAACATAGAGGCTGGTTTCTCCCCCATATATCTTAAGAGATACTTATTTTGAGAAGAATTAAAGAATCAAAATGTTTGACCATTTTTGATGACTCATATGTGAATGCTTTTTAGGAGTTTTCAGAAGTTTTATTGATAAGAACAGAAATTGCATTGTCCTGATGGGGTGTGCAATACACAGCAACATTCTCAACTAGCCCAAAATAACACTGAACAGCCCAGAGAGGAACAAATAACTCACTCACACGTTCTGATAACCCTGTGGAATTCAGACATGAGGTATCCTCCAAACCACTTCAAATGCCTAATCTTTCTGGAGAAGACTCAAAGACAGAATAAATTATGTGATTGCACCTCCAGGAATGATTAGTAATCAACGAGGAGATGGTGTTGAAAAGCAAACAAACTAAACCTCCAATTCTCCCCTCAACTTACTGTAATAACCAATTAAATTATCAAACTAATTTCCAAATAATTGCTGCATCACAATCCCAAACAAGAGTTATTCTAGAAAGAAGGGAAAAAGGGCATACACACTTAACCTGAACACTCCATTTGCCTTTGTTGTGAAAATAATCTTATTGATGTAGGTGGTTCACTGTAGCAGCAGGTCAGTAGTAAAAACAGTGTCAATGCCCAGCAAACACAGCTTATTGTAATAGAATCTCTGGTTAAGTTACTTGAAGAGTTAGAGGTAGAGAGAATTTCTTGTAAAAGGCCAATCTCTACTTACCATTTGTATAAGGGTTGACGGTCTTTTTATTTGTCATTACACGTGCTGTGGCATTATTTACCTATGTACATAGAAAACTCAAATAAGCACATATTCTAGGGCCAGCTCCCAATTCAATTAGTTGCATGCATTATGACCGTGATTACTTATTAAAAAAAGAAAACTGAAAACTAAAATGCATTTTAATTTATAAAAGGCAGTAGGTGCATAACAAAATCATACATTTTAAAAATTACATGTACTTCATAACCATTTAACTTACAAATCATTTCAATAAAGCAATGTCATATCATTAAGAGTTTAATAAAGAGACAGTAAAAGCAAATTAAAAGATACTGCATAATTGAAGATTTAAAAGCATGCATGTACTCCATGGTAACACAGAAACAATATTTTAACATAAAATAAAATTTATATGAAGGAGCATGCAGTGGAGAAGAGAGAATAGACAAGGTACAAGGGAACATAAATGTCAAAAAAAGGGACAAACAAGTCTTAGCCGTGTGCAACACTTTAAGAGGAAAGAACCATCAGGAAAGCAACATCTAGCATTCAACACTTGGAACAAGAGCCTTTTACATCGCAAGAATTAACAAAATCATTCAAGCTTTAAAGTCACAGCTAACAAAAGGATAAAAGAGAGGGTGCATTGTTTAACACAATATGGAGTTAACAATCTGAGTAAGATGTGCACCAGTCATAACTCAATCCAGTCAGTGCCTCCCAGGCTAGCTTAGAACGTACACTCAATTACAGGCGTACCAATATCCAAAAAAATAGAGCATCAAGAAAACTTAATACGACAAGTCAAAAAAATTCACGTGGTATATATATGTATATAGATATATCAGCACTAAATACGTGAAACGGCAGATGGACTTCACCACTTACCATTCACCACCATCGCCAGCATGGGTTTGTATACAGTTACCATGGTTACTGAGAGTTTGGTGAGGGGCCTAAGCGTTATCGTCGAAGGGGAAAATGAAAGGCAAAATATGCAACATCTTACTCCAAAGACTAAAGCATTTGTAACTGGTATTAAAAAAAAAAAATTAACAAATATGACCCTGTGGCTATGTTGCGGGAGATCCCAGTGGCACAAATAGCAGACTCTCTGAGTGTCAGTATTTTGGTATTTATGCTTTCAGTGAACAGGGGCCAGATATTGAACAGGAAATCCTGTTTGGTTATTCACTTTGTTATCAAAAGAATACAGAAATTCAAACTGGCTTGTTAAAAAAAAAAAAAAAATGAGAGGTTTAGTAAAAACCTCTGATTTTTTTTTTTTCCAAAAAACAAAACAAAACAGAACAAAAAACACAATCTTTTTTGCTTTCCCAATTTGGTTTAATTGGCAAACCACTGTGGATCCCTCTTCAACCCTGAAGTGGAAAGAAAAAGAAAAATAAACTGTTCTGTATTTTGTTTGGTTTGCAACACTGTCTATTCTTTGGAACCTATTGCACCCATTGATTATAAAACATAGAAAATAACAACAACAACAAAAAAAACCCTTTCCGATTAACCTTTCTTTTGTCTCACGTTTGCCATCCACCTTTCAGTGGTAATAAGAGTAACATAATAAAGTAAAATAAAAAAAAGTAAGGCCAGTTTTCCTTTTTATATATAAATATATATATATATATATATATATAAACAATGAGGGGGAATAGGGTCACATACAAGACGCCAATGATGCATCTGGAACAACGAATGAGCGTGAAGCAGACATTTATAAAAAAGATGAAAAGGAAAATATTTTGAACATGCACCTCGATTTTACGGCCCTCTACCACGGTGCCGTGTAATTTCTCCCTCGCCCTGTCCGCATCGGCACTATTTTCGAAAGTTACGAAACCAAATCCCTGCATGCAGGAGGGAGAAGGGAAAACAACATGCAGATTATTATTTCAGTCAACGACCACTTGGTAACGTTCTCTCGCTTTAATTTCTATTTCTTGTCCTGGCTTCAGTTCTGTAACATGCAAATTAGAGAAATTATAAGAGTCCTGAGATGTGCAATAATTAAGCGACAAATGTGAACAAGATATTTTTTTCTGTCACCAGTTAGCTGTAACCCCTGAAGTATTCAAAGAAGGATACCAAAAATACCTTTCTAAATGTCACTACAGAAGAAAATAAATCTAACGAAAAGAAAATGAGATCAAAATAAATTTACAGTGTCTTCACAGAGAATAAAATGAAATAACGAGGAAAAGAAAAGGGAACCACTTTTTTGACATGCAAATTAAAAATAAAATAAAATAAAACGTGTGCACGAAATTCAACAATGAATGCCAAAATCCTCTAACATTGCCTACAGAGTCATGCCGTGTGGTTTTAAGAACATCTCTTCTTCATGCAGTTTTAGGGTTATTCAAATTTGTCAGTTCTATAGCCTTTACTTCTCAAAAATAAAAGGTAAAAGCCTAAAAAAGGAAGACCTTTTTTAATAATAAACCTTAAACTCTTTGGTCTAGTAAACAAAAAAGTCACATGAAATGAATAGAAATAAACTTCAGTTGATTAATACAAACAATTCAATGTTTGTGATCATACTTTCCCCACTCTTCAAATTGCATACTTGATTTTGAATCTGACAATCTTCCATCCTACTTTATTAACCAGAAAGGGAAAGGTGTGCCCATATTGTAAAGTTCTGGCATTAGGTCAATATTTACTTTTCATATCAACAGGTAGCAAGGAAACTTTGTTAATAGAATGTAATTTGTAATAATATTCTGGCCACTTCCTCTTTTACTGATAGATAACATATATACCTTTTAATTTACCACAGGTACATTGGCTTTTAATATTTCAACCTCAAAAATCAACCCCACTAAACTATATTGTCAAAATCCATATTTTGTCCTCACTGACATTGTTCCTAAGTACAGAAAATATGACACATTATTTTTAAAGCCCCTAAAAATATTTGTACATCTTGTTCAGAAATATACACCAACCTTTTGAACAATTTTCACATAAATATCCCCAGCTCTTTCTGATTGTTCACTGTAAACTGGGTGAAATCAAGCAATACGTTGGGGCTCCTTTTAGCATCAAATAATCTGTGTTGGCGCCAAGCTTAGTTGGGACAGTGTAATACCCAGTTCTACTAAAGAAATGCACAATAATTACAAATACATGGTAGTTACAACCAACTGGTGATAACTCCCAATCCTACATTAGATCTCTATAATGACCTCCAAATTTAAGGCTAAAGAGCTATTTGACACAGGGTGGGGAACATCACATACCAGGGCCTGTCAGGGGTGGGGGCCTGGGGGAAGGAGAGCATTAGGAGAAATGCCTAATGTAAATGACTAGTTGATGGGTGCAGCAAACCAACATGGCACATGTATACCTATGTAACAAAACTGCACGTTGTGGACATGTACCCTGGAACTTAAAGTATAATAAAACAAAAAGGTATTGTCCAATGGGCTGGCTAAGAACTTTTCAACAGTCAGAACAGGCTCATCAGCCGCAGAGGACAGGGGATGTGGATGTATTCCAGTGAGGGTAGATGATGATTTGTCAGGATTCTATAGATAGCTGTACCTCAGAATCCACTACAGATTAGTTCCAAGACAGCCTCGCCCCAGATTCCCAAATCCTTGCATATTCCAGTCCCACAGTCATTCCGTGGAATGTGAGTATGGAACAAAATCAGCCCTCTGTATATGGTGGAACGTGAGTATAGACCAAAATCAGCCCTCTATATACGGGTCACACATCCTGGGAATACTGCCTTTGGTTGGAGAAAAAAATTCACGTATAAGTGGACCTGCACAGTTCAAACCCGTGTTCAAGGGTGAACTGTATTGAGAAAAATAACGTTTCTTTAGGGGATTGAACCAAATTACCTTCCATAATCTTTCCCATCGTGAGGGTATGTGATTAGGATAAGCCTGAATTATCTGATTCAGTTAACACTACTTGCTCTGTAACAGAAGGGTCTTGCTTAGTCTTGTGCATGCACTATGCCCATATTGGGTAAGCAAATATACTCGCTAACTGTATAGTTCAGAAATGATTGTTTTTCAAAGGGAAAAAAGACAGAATTTAGGGGAATTTCGCTCAATTTGACAGTTCTAACTCTTGGCCAGTATCTACCAAACTTAGCCGCACATCAGAAGGAACTTGGCAGCACATTAAACATTGAGATTCCGGAGCCTTGCTTTGGATCTACTGGACTAGAATCGCAGAGTGGAGTCCAGAAATGTGCTTACTTAAAATGAGTGGCCCAGTGATTTGATTTCCATGACCTCTCATTTCACTATGCGTGATCAAAACCATCCAAAGAAGGTTTTGGGCCAGGCATGGTGGCTCACACCTGTAATCTAAGCACTTTGGAAGGCCAAGGCAGGAGGATCACTTGAGCCCAGGAGTTTGAGACCGGGCTGAGTAACATGGCAAAACCCCATCTCTACCAAAAAAAAAAAAAAAAAAGAAAAAAGAAAAAAAGTCAGCTGGGTGTAATGGTGTGCCCCTGTGATCCCAGCCTGAGCCCAGGAGATTGAAGCTGCAGTGAGCTGTGATCACACCCCTGCACTCCAGCCTGGGTGACAGAACAAGACCCTGTCTCCCCCCCCCCCCCAAAAAAAAAAAAAGCCAGGTGTGACAGCCTACACCTATTGTTTCAGCTACTTGGGAGGCTGACGTGGGAACATTCTTCTGCTTGAGCCCGGGAAGTTGGGGCTGCAGTGAGCTGTGACTGTTCCCCTGAACTCCAGCCTGGGTGAGACCCTGTCTCAAAAACAGCAGGTTTGCATTCTTTGTAATAAGTAGAATTTTGTATTGCTGATTTCTATAGATTCTTGACTGTAGATTTTGACTCGGTTACTTGGAGCTTACACGTAGAGGTCCAGCTAAAAACCGCATGTCCCAGGCTTCTTGGTAACGTTCTCTTCCTCCCTGAGGGGCCTAACTTCCTAGCAACCATAGCCATGCCACATATTCCAAAAGGAATCAGAGAACCGAGGGCTTTGGATTTATATTCTCTCTAGGCAAGACAAGAAAATCCATAGCCCCCCTGGTATAGCTGGAGGGCGAGGTGGTGTCATTTCTGCTGATGGGAACTAGCAGTCACTATTACCACAGCACCGGGAAGAACATAGCCAGGTGAGACTGAACACTCACCCACCTGTCCAACATGATCCTCCAGAATCTTGCTCTCATGCTTCATGTCTGAACCCGAGGCACACCTACTGCCCTGAAATCAGCATCATGGATGTTTAGGAGAGGCAAAGGCAGAAAGAGAAATACATTTTGAATCCCAAGGAAGGGGCAGGAACTAAAAAGGAAATAGCCTAATCTATTCTCAAGTTCTCACTTTTTAAGCGAGGAGAATATACTAATTATTTTATTATTATTCTCCTTATATTCTATGAAACTTCTTTCTCTCTTGTCAGCTACTTGGTACTCCTCATTTAGAGCTGACATTTGCCAAAGTTGGGTGCAGAAAGAACTTGCTCCAGACAGTCATCAAAATGCCAAACAGACTTTCCTACCTGTTCCATTGGACAATTCTACCTCCCATACAGAAAAGAAGTGGCACGGCCTCCCTGGGTTAGCAGGTTATCAAAATTCTCACCTGGGGGTTGCAATGTAACCAGAGAGACCTCACCTGGTCCTCTCCACGAGCAGGGAACCTTTGCTATGAAGCACAGGTGCCAGGCCACTTTGAGAACAGGTGCTAAGGTTGTTTTTTTCTGACCTGCCTCATGGTCAGGATTCTAACTTAAGGAAACAGCAATTTGCAGTTTTTAAAAAGATGATGAATATTTTTACCTTTGCCTTAAAAAGGAGAACAAAACAAGCACATTCTGAGCCTGGCTTGCTGGGCATAGGGCTGAGTGTGATGCTGATGTGTAACTGCTTAAAAAATCAAGACTGCAAGAAAGGGGTACAGAGAAGGGGAGTCAGAGACACATCTTCCCAGTATTGACCTTTAATGCTACTGAAGAAAAGAAACCAGTGGTCTGTGCCCTGCTGTGAACAGGTACAATCAGTAGGGCAGATAACGGGGGCCTTAAGAGGATTGCCAGACCGGCGTGACTTGCTTACTTTAAAATATTTTTGCAAATCATACATTCTGATCCTCCTGTATCCTAGTTATTGTTCTTTTTTCATCTTTTGTATTTTTAGGCAATATCTTCCTTTTTTTGCATTCATGCAAATACACCATTTTAGATCTTAAAGGCTTAAAGCATGCTGGATGGATGAATGTACGGATTTTTCATCTTAGATGAAAAAATCCAGTCCTCTAGTTTCTGGTGCAGGGAAATCATATTCAGAAGAGGGGGGAGCTGTTGATGAGTATCTGAAGAATCATTTTCCGATGGGACTCTGAGCCCTCTCGTCTCACTTTTACTCCAATGACCTTTGTACATGCAACTCCTCCTGCCTGCAAGACATCCCTCTTTCCCCTCTCCGGGAAATTCTTATGCATCTCTCACTCTCAGCTTACATGTTCCTTCTTTCCAGTAAGCCTTCTCACAATATCCATCTGCCTGTTCAAACTCTCAGCAGCCCCTCACATCACCATAGAACAACATAGGCTACTGCAGTCACTCAGCTTCCTAGTCCATCTCTCCTGCTACTCAGGAAAGCCCATGAAGACAGAAAATATTTTTGCCTTACTCATGGTTGGCTCTCATGAAATGCAACAAACACTTACTGATAGCTACTTAACCAAAGATCAAAGTGTAGATTTTTGTTTTTTCTTTGAGACAGAATTTCACTCTTCTTGCCCAGGCTGTAGTGCAATGGCTCCATCTCGGCTCACCGCAACCTCTGTCTCCTGGGTTCAAGCAATTCTCCTGCCTCAGCCTCCTGCGTAGCTGGGATTACAAGCATGTGCCACCACACCCAGATAATTTTGTATTTTTAGGTGACACAGTCTTGGTATTCATCCATACATTAAATATTTGAGTTATACATTTCCAAGATAATACACTTACTGTCTGTGCATGTATCTTGTTGGTTGGTTGGTTGTTTTGAGACAAGGTCTCACTCTGTCACCCAAGCTGGAGTGTAGTGGTGCAGTCATAACTCACTAAAGCCTTGACCTCCTGGGATCAAGCAATCCTCCTGCCTCAACCTCCCCAGTAGCTCGGACTACAAGTGTGTATCACCATGCCCAGCTAATTTTTAATTATTTTGTGGAGATGCGGTCTCTCTCTTGTCCAGACTGGTCTTGAAATCCTGGTTTCAGACAATACTCCCACCTCAGCTTCCTAAAGGGCTGGAATGCGCATCCAGCCCTGAATTACGTATGGGTTTCCATGTCCGCATACACATACGCACACACCCAACACACACAGCCTTCAGCACTGAGTGGCCTGCCTGAAGAACTGCTTTAGAGAATGAAAGGCAAGAAGGTGAGTTCCTGGCGTGTAAGGGCCCACTCATTTTCTGGCTGTCTGTCCAGCACCAAATGATGAAAATGAGGGCATAGCGATGGTTCAGGTTTCTGAACCATTAAAATGGAAATGCTCATCTAAATACAGCCCTTTCCCATAAAGGATAACGTCCAGTATGAAAAATATCCCTGTGAGCTGCTGCCCCCATTTAGGAGTTCCAACTGGACTGTCTCAGTGCCATTCCAGCAGTACCTAAACAGTCAGCTCTAACACCTGCAAGACAAGCTCTTTCAGAGGGCGCATACCCACTGAGAGAGGCTATTTTGGATGTTTCCTAAACCAAAAGAATAAAGACCAAAAAAAGGCAGCTTCACAAAGTCAGGATCTGGATGCAGCAAACTTAAATGGTCTTTTTCCTGAAGCCCCCAGAGATAGACTAATCATGGGAATGACGAAAGATGTCTTAAAAATAGTATCGCCATTGTACTTTCAAAATAGCAAATGATATTCTTCTAATGTCCCAAAACGGCTCTCAGAAGGAATTAAATAGCTTTCTTCAACTGGCAAAAGTTACAAAACAAAACATAAATTAAACATATTAAAAAATAAAACCAAACACATCTTTGAAGGCAGTGCTGCTATAGACAGACTGAGAGTCAGAACAAAGTTGGTCAACATTCAGGTCATCTACAATTTTGCCAAGAATACAGAAGGCCCGAGTGAACAGGATTAGGCTGGGCACATTTTTCTCTCAATGCACTTTGCTTTGCAGTTATAGAGAGAGTCCCCATAATAATTTTCATACAAGAAGCAGGAAGAGAGTTAAGTTCGAGAATGATTGTAAAATATCTGAAGCTATGGAAAAATGACAAGGTCCCTGAAGGAGCAGAATCACAAAGTGTAATGGATTCTGTTTTGCTTTTGTTTTCACTCATCTGACAGATTACAACATCACTTTGGCCGTGCAGGAGAAAATACTGCGGTTTTCTTTCCTTGATGCGATCAACATCATCCTAGCTAATTAGTACTAAATCAACTTAGGAGGGAAGAAAACTGTCCAAAAAAAAAAATTTCAAACGTTTCCTTTATGGGGCAAAGGTGGTTATATATACCCAAAAGAACTGGCACTGTGGCCTGTGACACTTCAAATAAAGCCAGTACCACTTAGTGACCCTCCATGATGCTGACTTGCCCCAAATTGCCAGTGTAAGGAGAGTCAATGGGCTGAAACCAGTATCTCTCAACATTTGCATTCATAGTGTGAGGATGCAAGGAGAAGGGAACTTAAAATTCCTAACAGCCTGGGGAGTGGCAGCCAGGAGACCTGGCAGAGCTATTGAAAGCATTGACTTTCTGGTTACCAAGATCCATATCTTTTTTTTTCTCCATCATTTCTCCCTGTTAACCCCCTGTGTCTGCTGATAGGCCTCATGTGTTGTTTTCCTCAATTGGGGATTTTCATGGGGGTTCCTGAGTGTTCTGTGGGTGCAGGTGGTAAGAAGACACTTGAAGAACAGCAGCAACAACCAAAGCCCAACACTAGTAAGCACCACTGCCTGTTACACTCACAGCGAAGGCTTGGCATGGGTCTAAAAGGAGAGACACAGCGTTGATCGTTTTAAGGACAGGCCTGGAAGCGTGGTTAAAACACAAGTTGCTGAGCACTAACTTGAGAGTTTCAGATTCAACAGGTCAGGGCTGGAGCCTGAGGACTTGCATTTCTAATCAGTTCCTAGGTGATGCTGATGTTCCTGGTCTGGGACCACCCTTGGTTAACCACTGATAGAGAGGAGGCTTTAGAAGTGTTTGTGTTTTTTTCTTCTCCCAACATATCTCTTTTGTTTGTTTTTGAGACAGGGTCTTGCTGTCACTCAGGCTGGGGTGCAGTGGTGCCATCTCGACTCACTGCAACCACCACCTCACGGGTGCAAGCCTCCCAAGTACCTGGGACTACAGGCGCCCGCCACCACACCCAGCTAAGTTTTGTATTTTTAGTAGAGATGAGGTTTCACCATGTTACCCAGACTGGTATTGAGCACCTGACCTCAGGTGATCTACCCACCTCAGCCTCCCAAGTACTGGGATTACAGGCATGAGCCACTGCACCCAGCCCGTATATCTGTTGTGAAACAGAACCTCTCCTGATCCCAAACCTCCCCACAGAGCCCCTGACTTTGATGAGACCTAGGGAATCCATTTAGAAATTGGTTTCCTTGAAAAAACAAACTCAAAGCAATGGCAAATCGCAAAATGTGGATTGGTAAACATAGTAATGAATAAAATTACATTCAAAAGGTTGGTGTATATGAGATTTTTCTCCCCTACAACCCAGGAAAATAACTGCACTTTATTAATACAGAATAATCACATATTTACCTGCTCATGAGACTATCAACTCACTTTTTAATATAAAGAACATAATTATCACTGAAAAACAAAAATGTAGCAACATCATTATTTTTTTAAGCATGGATAATTTTCCTCTGGAAACTTGATAAAAATATATATATATATATATAAACAGCAATTGAAAATTATTCCCCTTATACATTTTAAACTGAACCCGATGTCTTTCCCACCATTTTGAAAACGGAAGCTGGTCTCTAAGGGAACTCCCGCTGAAGTGTATTTTCACAATGAGCTGGTTGAGACAGTGCAGTTGTTTCCCCTTACAACAAACGTTTAAAAATAAACTGAACAATTCTAAAGCGAATTAAGTGGCTTACCTTCGAGCCTCGCTCATTAAAAATAATTTCAACATCTAAGATTTTACCAAATTGCTGCAAAGAAATAGAAATATCTTATAAGCAAGAGGAGAAATGCAGTAGACGTTATTAGGTACAGTAGTGATTGTTTCCGACGCCAATTTTTGCTCTCTTAATATCAAGGATATACATTTTATGTTTTATGGCTCATGTGCTTGACACAAGAGAAAATAAAACCACCCATATTTTCTCCTTATGATGGAACACACCAACAGGGCTTGGTACAAAATATTAAGAGGTGAATTCTATATTTCTTTTTCTTTTCTTTTCTTTTCTTTTTTTTTTTCCTGTGTGCATGTCTGCATTCCCAGGCACTGAGCAGCCAAGATTTAAAAGTGGCTAGTACGTATATACATTGACCTTTCTGGTCTATCCCACCAAACACTGGGAGAAACACCCTTGATGAAATGCGATTTTGATAATCAATGTCCAGTGAGAATTTGATGTGACTGGTTTTGGCTCCCAGCTCACATAAAATCTAGGAGCAGCTCTATCATATGAGAAAGAAAGTATGAACACAAAAGCAAACTCCACTATCCAGGCACCATCACCATGATGCTATCAGCAGTTGTAATCAGTGCTTGGGCTGAAATTCTCTCAAGATAATTCTCTATATTGTTAAACAGATTTTAGACAACTAGCATGACTAGGCTCTATGAAAAGTCCAGAAACAGAGACTCAGATTATAAAGAGAGACAAATAAAATGCAGACACCTGGTTAAATTTAAATTTCAGATTTTTCAGGATATATCACACGCAATATTTGGGACATACTTATACTTAATATCTGTGGTTTATTTGAACTTTAAATTCAATGACTGCATCTTACATATTTTTTAAATTGGTGAAATCTGGAGTTTCCAGTGAGAAATGCACATCAAGCAATTCCAGATTCACATTTCAAAATGGGGAGTATGGGCCCTAGAACTACGGGCATCAGATCATCCGAAATCCTTTCCTCCAACCTTGGAAGTTTTTCAGTTTTCTGAGATCACCCGAAGTAGTGTGGGCATTTCTTGAGTATAATAGCCTAACCTGCGTACAAGCAGGCAAGAGACAGGGTGATGTAAAATCATGTACCATGGCCCAGGGAAAAATAAAATGAGAATTTTATCTCCATGCAGAATGAGAGCAAGTGCCCTTTGAGTGATTAAAAAACAGAGCAACATAAATATTTCCATCCTCTTTCTTTGTTTTGTTTGGCGCTTTCCTATCATTCCATTCACTTCTGCATTCTGGATTTTAATTGCATCCTTTATGACCCTCAGAGGTTCTGTATTCCATCTCTCCCCTGAGTGGAGAGCATTACACGTACTTCTGTGTAGCAGAGGACAGAGTGACTGGGGTGAGGGGTGGGGCAGGATGAAAAAGGAACAAGCAAAAAGACCACACAAGAAACAGGGGAGGTTTGCCTGACCAATGTGTTCCAGTCAGAGTATCCAGAGACGCAGAGAGTGAATGTCAAGAGGGTCCTACTAACATTCAAGAAACAAAGAAATCCACCCTCCCCGAAACAGTAGAAATAAATGTGTATGCTACTGGAATACAGACAACTCAGTCTTGAAACAAAAATACTTCTGACTATGGAAAAAAGTAACCAAAAGTTTGTCATTCTGTACCATAGAAATGTGCCCATGCCTCAGGATCCATACACTATCCAGCCATGGGAATCATAGATGTGCATATTTCTAGTTGAGAAACAAAGAACTACTAGTACTTCTGCTCAGAGAAGCAAAGGATAGGAAGAAACCAAGGAGAAAATACTCAGAAGAGAATACAGAAATGGGTCACATTGCTTGCACACACAATGGAAATGCCAACAAACATGCAGCTAACTCATCCTGCAATTTGTGGACTTAGATCTTTTGGTCAAGAGAATTCCTTTACAGAGCATTTTCAGTGCCCTAGTTTTAGGCAGAGAAAAATCACTGGAAATAGAAGAAAACTTTCAGATGGGGGAAATGAAGGATTTGCCGTTCAAATGTGAACTGAATTTCATAGTAAAGAAACCTCCAGTTTTGTGAACTCCTCAAGCAGTAATTTTGATACAAACACCCTAGAATATTCAGTCTATACAGACGCTATCATATTTATTTCAGGCATAAGAGCCTAGAAGCACATATATTTACAGAAAGAGAAGCTTCACAAGGACTTCTTCCAAAACCACGATGCAACTGTCATCTATGGAACATTCTCTAGGCAGTCAACCCAAAAACATTTCCTTTAAAATAAGATCTGATTGAGACAGAACCAATCAAACAGCAGTCTTAGCATGTGTCATTCCCGAAATGAAACAATGACATCAGCTGCCCTGAAATGGTCTCAAAGTTTGCTTCTGTGGCAGTTGCTGTTAGGTTGACGGTTCTCAAAGCCAGTGAAACAAGCCCGAAGAAGAATGCTGATGTAAGCCCCATTTCCAAGACAGTTGTGTACTGTATTTATAGTATCAACAGTTTAATTGGGAAGTTTGCTACTAATGATGTAAACACAGCTGGCACATTTTCAATTTAAATAGACAAAACTCATTCGTAGACATAACTAGCATTTGTTTGCTCAACAGCAATGTTCAGCTGCATTCAACAACGCCTCAAATCCACACAAGGTGTCTCAATAGCTGTTTCAAGAACAGGATCCAGGCAAGGCACGGTGGCTAACACCTGTAATCCCAGTACTTTGGGAGGCTGAGGCGGGCAGAACATGAGGTCGGGAGTTCAAGACAAGCCTGGCCAACATAGTGAAACCCTGTCTCTACTAAAAATATAAAAATTAGCCAGGCACGCTGGCAGGAGCCTGTTATCCCAGCTACTCGGGAGACTGAGGCAGAAGAATCACTTGAACCTGGGAGGTGGAGGTGGCAGTGAACCCACAATGTGTCACTGCGCTCCAGCCTGGGTGACAGAGCGAGACTCTGTCTGAAAACACAAAACAAGATCTAGAAGTTTACAGGCACACACTTGGGCAAATATGTACCAAGCATGTTTAGATGTTCTGAGATCAAACAATATTTCTCTGAGAAACTGTGAAGGATGTTCAATGGATACAGCATAAAACATAAAGGTTAGTTCAAAGATTGTGCATAGAGGCCAAGGAAAGGCATCGTCCCAGTTTTCCTTAGTGTCAGTTTCGTGTTCAGAATGCAGAAGTAGAAAGTACCATGCCCTGTCCCACCATAATGGCTTCACACCTCATTACATCACGGTAGACGGAACTTTGCATTAACATCGTAAGTACAGGCAAGCCCGTCTCATTACTAAAAAGTGATCTTGAAATCTTCCTTTGCATGTGCTGAAAGTCATCTGATCTGCTTTTTGTGATAATAAAGAGAGGTTCAGTGGACTATTTTTCTGCCCAGAGGGCCTATATTTTGTTTTCTTGTGTTTTTTGATTTATTGCTGTAGAAGCTGGGTCTCCCTATGTTGCCCAGGCTGGTCTCAAATTCTCGAACTCACGCAATCCTTCCACCTCGGCCTCCCAAAGTCCTGGGATTACAGGTATGAGCCACCACCATGCCTAGCCAAGAGGGTCTGTATTTTGACCCCTAAAGTAAAGCTGAGGAATCAACAGGGTGTTGTGTAAATTTGAGAACTGCAGTCACTGAGCAATTGTTTGACAATTCCGTGATGGCATCCAGAACATCCATCCATCTGTTGTAGCAGAGGTCTGGATATATCACAATCCACTTCTCTCACTTCAAACCCAGAATGTTTAAATTTTAAATATTAAGTTAAACATTCTATTCAGGGCACAATATATTGCAATTAATTTGTTAGAAATCCATTTATTCCTCTCTTGAGATCATCAAACATTTATCTGTAAAGACAATGCATGCTCATGCATGATAGCTAACATGAAGACAAAGCTCCAGGAAAAAGGAGCCACATATAAAACTAACATCCCTTCCAATGAACCATTTAATATCAATGCCACTGTACAGAACAGCTCCATTCACTTGGACCTCAACTGGTATTTTTTAAAGACTGGGGCTTCTGCTTTGTATATTGTAGCCATATAACATCTTGCCCAAGGAATGTTCCATCTCAAATGGAAAAAAAAAATAAGATGAGCTAGAAGATTTAATGCCAAACATGGGAACAAATGCTTCCATTGAGTAGAAAGTAAAGAATATGAAGCACAAGGTGAAAAAGGTAATCAGAATCCTAATCTTCATGAAGACATGCTGAAGATACAAATTAAAAATAAAATTAGTCACCTGCAGTAACCACTAGGCATGCAATGGTTGCAGATGGCATGGTCAAATTATTAATGGTTACAGATGTTGTAATGACCACTGCCAAGTTTTAGGCAGTTTGAAGAAGGAGGTTGCCTTTTTGTCTTCTTTTGTTTTTGACTTTAAAATCCCATGCCTGTATTTAACAAGAGACAAAAGGTGGGGGGGAGCACAAAGATCTTTGTGACTGTTTTTCTCTGTAATTATCCTCACTGTAACCCCTGTCAAAGTGGGAAGACAAAGACAGGATAGAGCACCAAAAGGAGAGATGTGTCATGTTCAAATGATGTGAGAAGTACCTAATTGGAGTTAAACTGTAGTTTCTTGCAGTAACTATGACCTGAAAGAGGAAATCCTCCCAGATTCCTGCCGCTAAATGTATCCTATAACAAGAATGGCTCTGTGACCACCAACGTTTAGCAGGAAAGGACAGATTTTTAGTGCATAAAACTGCATTTCTTTACAATAGTGGTTGTAAACTAAGGAGGCTTAAGAGTCATTACAAGGGGGTCTGTGAATCTGTACGTTCCTGGTACTTTTATAGACAAAGTTTACAGAAAAAATAAAGCTTTCAAAAAATCTTTCAGAAAAAATAATAGTTTCAAAAAATGGACACAGATGCTACTTGTGATGAACAAGGTTAACTTTGTGCTACTGAATGCATGGCGCATTCTCTTAATTGATAGGCATTAAGTGTATCTATCATCTTGCCAAACTGACATCTTGTCAGTTGCTTGAAAATCTTGACTTTGAAGTGGTGGCGCACGCATGTAGTCCCAGCTAGTCAGGAAGCTGAGGAACGAGAATCGCTTGAACCTGGGAGAAAGAGTGCAATGAGCCTAGATCATGCCACTTCACTCCAGTCTGGGCAACAGAGTAAGACTTCGTCACAAAAAAAGGGGGGTGATGGATGGGTGCAGTGGCTTACATCTCACGCTGTAATCCCAGCACGTTGGGAGGCCAAGGTGGGAGGGTTGCCTGAGGCCAGGAATTTGTGACCAGCCTGGACAACAAAGTGAGACCCCATCTCTATTAAAAAAAAAAAAAGAAAAAGTACTTAAAAATTAGCCAAGCATGGTGGCTTGTGTCTGTAGTCTCAGCTACTTGGGAGGTTGACGTGGGAGGATCCCTTGAGCCCCAGAGTTTGCAGTGAGCGTGATCACACCACTGCACTCTAGCCTGGGTAACAGAGTGAGAACTTGCCTTTTCGAAAACAAGAACCGGGCCGGGAGTGGTAGCTCACACCTGTAATCCCAGCACTTTGGGAGCCCGAGCTGGGTGGATCACGAGGTCAGGAGATCGAGATCATCCTGGCTAACATGGTGAAACCCCGCCTCTACTAAAAATACAAAAAAACGAGCCGAGCATGGTGGTGGGCGCCTGTAGTCCCAGCTACTGGGGAGGCTGAGGCAGGAGAATGGAGATAACCCACGAGGCGGAGCTTGCAGTGAGCCGAGATCGTGCCACTGTACTCCAGCCTGGGCAACAGAGTGAGACTCTGTCTCAAAAAATAAATAAATAAAAATAAAAATAAACAAATAAATAAAACAAGAGTCCTGAAACTAGTATATTTGGATCAAGGTTTGATGACAGGTAGTACAATTTTTTGGCAAGATCTTGCTCCTTGCTGTCTACCCTAACTCTATAAGACTAGAGAGACTCAGAATCCCTTCTCTGATTCCTGTGAATATTTTGAATACCTCTGTGATTTAGCATTGTAGCCTGCAGTAACTTTCATGATAACTAAGAAAACCATGGGGGGAAAGCCCCCTTAGGGGTGGAACTTGGGGTGAGCTGCAATGAGTGACACCATGAAAGAGTGTCAAGATGCTCATTAAGGGAACTGAATTCAAAGCCAACATCACAGTGACACTTAATGAGAAAAAACAGACTGCATAGCAAGACGTCTTCCTAACCTGACATGGCAAAGAGAATATAACTCCTCTTACCGCCCATCATTCAAACCTGGTCTTACTGCCTCACACACACTTAACCTCAACTCTCACTTTGAATGCTCTGTACTTTTCAAAGTCATCTTCGACCTGAAAGTGCCCGAGGGTATCTCTGTTCTGCAGGAGTTGGAGGGGCTCAACTCAAGGTTATTACCAAATGAGAGAGATAAAAGTGCAAGAGCTGACCTTTTCCTCTGAAATGTCAGCATTCAAAGCTGGGTATCTTAAATATTAGGATGCCTGTTCTGCTTTTGTGTCAGATGCATACTTGATAAGCATGATGTGTGTGTAAGAAGTAAAAGGTGCAAGCTTAATTCCCAACACAGTGCCTTTGAGTAGTGAACCAGAGCCTTCCATTTTATATGGAGAACAACACCAGCATGGCTCAGAATGGGCATATTCCTGTTCCTTTTGTGATATTTGCATCCATTTATAAACTCCTAGAGGAGGAATCTCTGAGCAGCCCACCTTTGCTCTAAGTCAAATGTTAAGGATGTAATTCTTTTCACTGAATCCACAGGCACCTGCTATCATTGCTGGGATGTCATGGGCAAATTGGCTACATTCACAAACATGAAAGATATCCAAGCCCTGTCACAGCCTTGTCCTTTGGTTGAACGGAGGTAGAAGAAATGGCAAACTCAGGGCTTCCCAAAGTGGATAGTGAAGATATCTTTGAGAAAAAAATAATCAGGGGCAAGATGATCTATAAAATGCAATGCTATTATTTTCTCCTGGGCTAGTAGTGACTTGTGGCCTGCTCTGTGTTTCACCATGGTCCCTGGGCATGGCTACCCTTTATGGCATATAGCACCACAGTAAGTGCCTCTGAATCCCTGTCATTGATTTTAGAAGAATGTAGACTTCAGGAATCAACATGAACTTAGAAACTGGTAGCTCATTTGGTGTTGGTGGTAGTGGTTTTGCTTTGTTTGCTAAAATCAGCTTTATGCAGAATTAGTTGCTGCATCTGAAATCTAAATGCACAGTGCCTGGGAAAGACTAGGGAATGCAGGAATACACTATGAGTCACCCTCTGGATAATCTGACAACTGCAAAAGAAAGCAAAACCAAGAGGACGCGAGGTGTATTTTTGCTACAGTATGATGTCCTGGGCCATTGGATTTAGGACCATTAATAGGCTCCTTTCAAAAGTGGGTCATCTAGGAATTGGTTTTCCATTTGGCCTTCAAGTTACTTCTTAGAAGAAAACCACTTGGCAAAGTAGATACATGGTGAGCATATATGTACAGAAATACAGGCTAAAACCATAAAGAGATTCTAGCCACAATATACCCAAAAACTAGGCTCTAAAATGTTTCTCCCTATGCAAACGTCTAACCTTAGTACTGTAAATACCCCCAAACCTACACGAGACAGGGAGGTGTCTGGAAACCCCAGAGCGGGCACTGCTGAGAAGAAATCTGGTACTTACACCAAACATTTGTCTGAGGTCCGGATCCCGGAACCTGAAGGGGATATTGGAGACATGCAGCCGCTTGGGCTGAGACTTGTTTTCCGTGTTTTCGGAAGGTTGTGTCTGGGGCTGGCCATCCGTCGGTGCTGCATCATCTGTCTGCTAAAAGAACAAGAAGAAATCGGAGAGGTTGAGTGGACCACAATGCTCTGTTCGAATGCACTTTTGCTTGCCCTGAGTGGCAGGAAAAGATCAGAACTAAGGAATCTGAGAAGGGAAGAAAATGCTGAGGCATGCATGCATGCATTCATTCAACAAGTGTTTTCTGAGCATCCACTGAGTGCTCATCATGAATCTGGGATTGGGCAGTGGGCAAAGCAGACAAAAATCCCTGCCCTCGGGGAGCATCATTCCAGACAATAAATCCATAAATAGAGTGTTGGCAGACAGAGAAAAGCACTATAGGCTAGAAAAAGCAAAGGAAGGGGACTGGGAGCTGCTAGGGTTGGGAAGTGGGGAGTGGGAACCTCATCAAGAAGGGGGTAATAATCATTAAAGGCAGGAGACTGTGTATTTCTTAACTGATGCTGTTCAGAATCTGAAGATATGCCTACATAATTGTTCAGGTAATTGTGCAGATAAAATATAATTTGAAAAGACTAGTTGGCATTCTGGAGTTCAAATAACCAGTTGATTGACTTATTCTTTTGAGACTCTACTTGTACAAACTTGTGCTGTCCACTACAGTTGACCACGTGACAATTTACATTTAACTGAATTAAAATAATATATTTAACTTCGTTTGCATTAGCTGCATTTCAAGTTCTCAAGAGCCACATGTAGTTAGTACTTCCATGCTGAGTAATGCAAATACAGAATGTTTCCATCTCTGCAGAAAGTTCTGCTGTGCTGTTTGCCTAGACCGTGTAACATTATTAGCATAACTCATTGTTCCACCACCCCTGCCTTCCAAATAAGGCTGTATAACATGATATTACATTGACACCCATATATAGGCAGGAACTAGGGGAAAAGTCACAGTCACATTAGGTATCATTATAGCCACTGCCATACTCTCAGTTCTAGAGTCTTAACATTTCAAACATTTAACATATGATACTTTCTCTGCAATTAGCATGTGTTGCCTCTAGGTGGCAGTAAATGCCATCCACATCAGATACCAACTTTAAAACTAGGATAGAAAGCTTATGCAGAAGCCTATCAAATTTATGAGTGAGGAATCATCCTCACCTAGTTATAAGCAATCTAGAAGTACATAATTGGGACAAAACTATCAACGTAGGCAGCCAGGTGTAAAATAATAACGACTTAGAGGAGAGAATTCTGCAAAGTGAAATACAAAACAAACACTCAGATAACACGGGCATAACTAGCAAGTTTCTCAACAGCCCTGGTATTTACTGGAAGGTTTCACTTGCATTTTCCTTCCTAACACACCCTGAATTGCATTTTGAAGTAAAGAGTTCCCGTTGGCTCGCAAACCATTCTTCCAAGCTGCTCTGGTATCAAAAGCCCTACCAGTTGACTTCTTCAACTTTTAAGTGCAAAGTCATGTATTTAGACAATGTATTTAGTCATTTTGCCTATACTGTTGGATTGCATACGAAGCAGTATGATGGTCATTTTCTTAACTGGAAAATAAAGCATAATGAGTTCATACCTTTTAAGGCTTTGTGATTGAATAATGTATGCTAACTTGGCCAAGTTCCTGGTATGTATTCAATAAATGGAAAGTAACGAACTGTTTGGAGTAACGGTAATTTTTTTAAATACCAAAAAGAGAAATAAACCTCCTTTGAGAAGCACACAGGAAAGGTTGTCATTTGCTTATTTCTAAAGTGTTTACACATCTTTACTGAGCAACTGCTTTGTGTTAGACACATAAATCAGCCCTCCAAGTCACATGCAATTCCAACTTTAGTGAATGATACCAATAGAGAAAGACAATCATAAATAGACTCATTTTGTCATTGTTTTTTGTTGTTGTTTACTTGGAGTTGGGTCTTGGTCTGTCACTCAGGCTGGAGTGCCGTGGCACAATCATGGCTCACTGCAGCCTTGAAACCCTGGGCTCAAACAATCTTCCCACATCAGCCTTCCAAGTAGCTAGGACTACAGGCATGCGCCACCACACCAAGCTAATTTTTATTTGCAGAGACAGGGTCTCACTATGTTGCCCAGGCTGGTCTTGAACCTCTGGCTTCAAGTGATCCTCCTGCCTCGGTCTCCCAAAGCACTGAGACTATAAGCATGAGCCACCATCCTCAGCCAATACAGACTGGTAAATGTTGTGATAAGAGGCAATCACAAAGGGCTGAGTAACCTTAAATCAGGGTCATATAACACTGCGGGAAGTTCAGCAATGCTTGCCAATTCTGGAGGTTAAATTTTAAGTGGGAGATATCTAAGAGAAGAGGTGAAAAGGACTGAGGCTGTACCGAGAGAGGGCAGCGTATGTGCAGAGATGTCAAACGATGTCTTGGATTCAGAGAGTATGTGTGGCTCCAGCACCACTGCTCAGATGAGGCAGGTATGAAGGGAAGGCAGGAGTTGAGGTTTCAAAGATAGTTAAGGGGCTAGATCAAAGGACACTGTGCGAAGCAAGAGTCTGAGCTTCATCCTAAGAGCAATAAGGAGCCACCTAAGGATCACAGCAGGAGGGTGGTACAACCAGCTTGTGACACAAATGATAAATGTCTGTTTAATGGTTGACTGACTCACTGACCAAAAGTACATGAATAAACAAATGAATGAAGAAGTGTACAATCAACGTCACCACCTTCATGTGATAGTTGAAGGACAACATTGTAACGCTGAAACCCAAACAGAGCAGAATGTGGGTTTTCTCCACTGAGAATATGAGGTTTGGTGCCATGTCCATGATACAGAAATGAGCTTGAATCATGCAACTGTCCCTTTTCAGAGGGTAAGGGGTTTTAGCACTCTACACCCAGACTCGGAGTTTACAGATGCTGTAGCTGAAACCTCAAGCTTTCAGTCCTTTTTTTTTTTTCCATCCTGTTAGAAGTTTCTGTTTCAATGCAAAAATAAAATGAGCTCCTTCTTATCCTGAGAAGGAAACATAGATTTGGATTTGTGTACAACTGCTGGATGTTTCAGCTTAATGAACCTAATTAGGAATTACAGAGATTATGATTAAACATATTAAATGATTAATAGCATTGTACCACTCGTGTGAAAATTAAAATTAATCATCTCTAGTCAAACAGCACTTTGGAGAAATCTTTGCATTGTTTCCTTTGATAAAAACATACAATGCTCAATTAATCATTTTATAGTATATGCTTATATAAAAATGCCTATAAATTGTTAGAGAGAAATACCTGTGTATTAAAAAGAATCCTTAAAGAAAGCATGCAAAATAAAAAAAAAAGTAAGCCAAAAGTGTTTCAGGTCATTGTGGGTGTATGGAAAGGGAAAAAGAAGAATCTTAGGAAGTAGAGGTTGAGGAGTGAAGAAAACAACAGAAAAAGGAAATCTCTTTCAGCCTGCATGCCTTCTACGTGGTGGGATGCAGCACAATGAACCAGGGTTTTGGAATCACGCAGACCATCTCTGTTATTTGCTAATCTTAGGCAGGTCACTTTTCTTCTCTGACCCTCAGTTTACTTTTCCATCAAAGGACATTAATGGGGTAATGCGGCCAGGTGCAGTGGCTCATGCCTGTAATCCCAGCACTTTGTGAGGCTAAGGTGGGAGGATAATTTGAGACCAGCCTGCAAAATAGTGAGACCCTGTCTCCACTAAATAAATTTTTTTAAAAAAGCTGATTATGGCCACGTGCCTGTCATCCCAACTAGTTGGGAGACTGAGGTGGGAGATGGCTGGAGCCCAGGAGATCAAGGTTGCAGTGACAGAAAGTCACACCACTGCACTCCAACCTGGGCAATGGAGCAAGACTCTGCCTCTAAAACAAAAACAAAAAGGACACTAATGGTACTAACCTCACAGGATCCTGGGAAGGACCAAATGCAGCGGGAGATGACAGAGCAGCTACCACAGAGCCTAATGCACGTTGGGGTTAGTGATCGTCACCAACCCCTCCACTCAGTGTGATCTGTTTTTCGTCCCCCTTTTCTGGGACCTTCCAGGGAAAACATACTTAGAACAAGCCTGAGTTTTATGTCTCTATATTTGTTTTCTGAAAGATGACCACAAAGCTGGTGGCTTAAAGCCACTGGACTTCATTCTCCTGTAGTTGTACAGACCAGAAATCTAAAATCAAGGTGCCAGGAGGGCCACACTCCCTCTAAAAGATCTAGAGGGGGAATCATGCCTTGCCTCATTTAGCTTTTGGTGGATGCAGGCATTCCTTGACTTGGGTTTGCATTCTTCCATCCTCTGCTTCCATCTTCACAGGCCATATTCCTTCTACATGGCTGAAACTCCAATTTCCCTCTTCCTCTTTCTCCTTAAAAAGATACTAGGATCGGGCGCGGTGGCTTAAGCCTATAATCCCAGCACTTTGGGAGGCCGAGGTGGGCAGATCACAAGGTCAGGAGTTCAAGACCAGCCTGACCAACACGGTGAAACCCCATCTCTACTAAAAATACAAAAATTAGCCAGGTGTGGTGGCACACACCTATAATCCCAGCTACTCAGGAGGATGAGGCAGGAGAATTGCTTGAACCCAGGAGGCAGGAGGATGAGGCAGGAGAATTGCTTGAACCCAGGAGGCAGAGGTTGCAATGAGCTGAGATTATACCATGTCACTCCAGCCTGGGTGACAGAGCGAGACTGTCTCAAAAAAGGATATTAGTTGTTGAGCCCACTCTAAATCCAGGATGATTTTGTTTTGATCCTTACTTACATCTGCAAAGATCTCCTTCCCCTCCCCCACCCCTGCCAAATAGGATCATGTTTATGGAAGTTACGACAAGGACATAGTTTTCGGAGCTCACCATTCCCTCTACTACATCTCTCCACCAAGCATATAAATCAAAGGTGCATGGAGTACAAACAAGCAGCTGTCACCCAGGAGGAAATGCGTCCTCCACCACTTCAGGCAGCATGAAGTTCTCACGATGAGTGGCCTCAAAGCAGATCTAGGAGAAGGAGGAATGAACGTTCCTGCCAGGCTGTCATCTAGTCAACAGGAGTTGTGATGGTTAACATTGAGTGTCAACTTGATTGGATTGAAGGATGCAAAGTATTGGTCCTAGGTGTGTCTGTGAGGGTATTGCCAAAGGAGACAAACATTCAAGTCAGTGCATCGGTCGACCCACCCTCAATCTGGGTGGTCACCATCTGATCACCTGCCAGCATGCCTAGGATAGAAGTAGGCAGAGGAACGTGCAAAGAGTAGGCTGGCTGAGTCTTCCAGCCTACAGCTCTCCCCTATGCTGGATGCTTCCTGCCCTTGAACGTGGGACTCCAAGTTTTTCAGCTTTTGGACTCTTGGACCTTCGACCACAGACTGAAGGCTGTACTGCTGGCTTCCCTACTTTTGAGGTTTTGGGACCCAGGCTGACTTCCTTGCTCCTCAGCTTACAGATGGCCTATTGTGGGACTTCACCTTCTGATCGTGTGAGTCAGTATTCCTTAATAAACTCCCCTTTATTTATAGATAAACATCTATCTTATTAGTTCTTTCCCACTAGAGAACCCTAATACAGGAGTCACTTCAATGAGACCGCCCAAACGAAGAGGAGACTTAAGTCTTCCTCTTTCCAGCCCACTCTCCCCAGTGGCCTTTGATCATGGCCCTGGATGCAATGATGCCTGGCTGGAAAGCCTTTCATCAGCCTCTTGAAAGGCCATCAACACTGAAGGACAGAGATGCTGCCTGTATGTTCCCAGTACCTACTACTGTGCCTCACTCAACCTGAGAAGTCGTTATAGCATCCCTGAGAAGCTTGCTGAATGTTATGGCAAAAGCATAACATTCCTAAGGAAAGTATGTAATTCCTAAGGAAAACACAATGTCAAAAAGCTAGGAAACTGGCTAATAGAACAAACCATCTAGAATGCACATTCCTGGAGGGCAGTGGCTACAGGATTCCTAGCTATAGTCCCCAAAGCTGCAGCATATCAAAGCTCAGTGGGAAGTAATCTCTGAAAGAACTCCCAATTTATTGGACTTTATTTTTTGAGACAGAGTCTTACTCTGTTGCCCAGGCCGGAGTATAGTGGCACAATCTCACCTGACTGCAACCTCTGCCTCCCGGGTTCAAGCGATTTTCCTGCTTCAACCTCCCAAGTAGTGGGGACTTACAGGTGTATGCCACTGCACCTGGCTAATTTTTGTATTTTTACTAGAGACAGGGTTTCACAATGTTGGTCAGACTGGTCTCGAACTCCTAACCTCAAGTGATCTGCCTGCCTCGGCCTCCCAAAGTGCTGGGATTACAGGCGTGAGCTACTGTGCCTGGCCATAAAAGTTATGTTTGGCTTTAAAGTGAGACCTACCTGAATGGACATGACCATATTTGGGAGATCAGAAGGTGAGACACAGCAATGCAGTAAATTCAGAGAATGGAGGAAATTGAGGGCAGTCAGTAAAGTAAGGATGTCAGAGGTGGTCAGGAACGTGGCCAGGGACACCCCCTTCTCAGTGGTCTCCAACCTAGATCCTCCTTGGCTGTCTAGGTCTATAAGGTTCACTGTTCTCGGCCGTGACTGCTCCCACCTTGCCTGCTGCCTGTCTCCCATTCTCGCTCGTTGGCCTCTTTGCTTTTCCTGCCCTCGTCTTTGGTCTTTGCATTCATTCTGCCCTTTGCCTGGAAGACTCTTTCCCTGGAACACCACATGTAGCTTGCCCTGTTGCCAGTACAATCTGTGCCCAGGTGTCACCCACTGGAGAAACCTTCAATGGCCCCATGATAACAGCAACTCTGCACCATCACATTCTGTCCCCTTGACCACTGATGTCTTCACAGCACACATTTCTTCTTGCCTTTTTATTATTTTATTCTGGGATTTTGTATATTGCTTATCTTTTCCACCAGGATGTAACTCCAGGAGAGCAGGGACTGTGGCTTTTCTGTTCACTGAAACCCTCTACCACTGGACAGGGTTCCTCAATGTCAGTACCATTGACACTTGGGGCTGGTTCATTATTATTATTATTATTATTATTTTGATGGGTGGATCATCTTGTGCACTGTAGAATGTTCAATAACATCATTGGCCTCCACCCACTACATGCCAATTTCCTACGCTTGAGTTGGAACCAAAAATATCTCCTGGGATTCAAATGTCTCCTGGGAGGCAAAACTGTGCCACTTGAAACTGCTGACTTGGAGTCCATGAGAAGTTCTCAGTAAATATCTGCGGCGTAAATGACTAAGCCTGGTTTTACCATGAGCGAGCTGCAAGGCTGCTCACTTTCATGTCTCTGGCTCTCAGTTTCCAAATACATAAAATGATAAATGTATATTTGTCCTGGATGCTTTAGAGTGAAATGACATCCAACTCTGTGAATGGTTAAGTCCCATACATAAAGAGGGGACATAATTATCATGATCACTATTAATAGTATTAATAACCATCAGTTTTTGTTTTGTTTTGTTTTGAAACGGAGTCTGACTCTGTGGCCAGGCTGGAGTGCAGCAGCACGATCTTGGCTCACTGCAACCGCCACCTCCCGGGTTCAAGCGATTCTTTCTGCCTCAGCCTCCCCAGTAGCTGAGACTACAGGTGTCTGCCACCACGCCCAGCTAATTTGTGTATCTTGAGTAGAGACGGGGTTTGGCCATGTGGGCCAGGCTGGTCTCGAACTCCTGACCTCAGGTGATCCACCTGCCTCAGCCTCCCAAAGTACTGGGATTATAGGCCTGAGCCACAGAGCCCAGCCTGGCTTTTGTTTTATTTCTCAGACCCATGCACAACTCTGAGATGCAGCCTCCCCATCAAACAGGAAAACCTGCAGGACCCTACACAGATGAGGAGTCAATTAACCCCAAGAGGTGGGTTTCCAGGCGGCACTTGGCAGAGCTTCCCTCATAAGCTCATTAGGACCACAATGCCAGCTTCCGCCCGGGCCCAGTGTGAAGGCCCTATTAGGAGGCGGGATCTTTGTGGCAGAATTTTTCTTAATAAACAAACTCCCCAGGTATCAGCGCAGGTTATAAATGTTAAGAAAACACCACTGGCACTTTAATCTCCTGAAGATCACTTCGTGCTTCCACAAAGACCTTAATAAAGAACCACGGGGCTCCCTCTGCTATAATCGTTCCTAATTCAATGGATAGCTCTGAGCAACCCAAGACTAATCCTGGTGAAATTGGATTTTGATATCGACCAATCCAGGGATGACTGTTTGAGAGAAAATGCATAGCTGTGTAGAGATACATGCCTTTTGGATTCTGTCCTCATCCTGGGGTTTCCTCTGTCTGACTCTAGGGAGACACGACTGAGGCCACCTGTGTGGCATCTTCTAGTGATGACCAGGTAACTGGGTACAGAAGCATCGGGAAGGAATTCTTTAAGTTCTGGTGTGCATGTGCAGGTTTGTTACATAAGTAAACATGTGCCATGGTGATTTGCGGCACCCATCAGCTAAGTATTAAGCCCTGTATGCATCAGCTATTTATCCTGATGCTCACCCTTCTCCCCTTCCCCCAACGAGCCTCAGTGTCTGTTGTTCCCCTCCCTGTGTCCATGTGTTCTCACTGTTCTGCTCCCACTTATGAGTGAGAACATGCAGTGTTTGGTTTTCTGTTCCTGCACTGGTTTGCTGAGGATAATAGCTTCCCGCTCTATCCATTGTCCCTGCGAAGAACATAATCTTCTTCCCTTTTATGGCCACATAGTATTTCACAGTGTATATGGACCATATTTTCTGTAAACTATCATTGATGGGCATTTGAGTTGATTCCATGTCTTTGCTATTGTGAATAGTGCTGCAATGAACATGTGTGTATGTGTGTTTATAATAGAATGATTTCTATTCCTTTGGGTATATACCCAGAAACGGGATTGCCAGGTAAAATGGTATTTTTGGTTCCAGGTATTTGAGGAATCACAACACTGTTTTCCACAATGGTTGAGCTAATTTACATTCAGGGAAGGAATATGTATGGCTAGGTAGCTCTGCGTTAAAACTCTAGTTGCATCACTAGTCCAGCTATGTACATCCTTCTGAGCCTTAGCTGCAAGCTTAGATAAATGACTTCTCTCTCAGGGTTGTCTGTGGGTCCAGGGTACTGGTGGCAGTCCTTACTCATCTAGTATGGGTTAAGTAAAATGTACATGATACCGTCATAAAGTTGTCAGTAGAAATCAGAATACAGACAGAAATTAGAGATTTCGAAGTTCTGTGCTCAGGGGAGAGAGGGGATAATTAGAAATAAAATAAGAACTGTAGCAAATTCTATTTGATGGAAATGAAAAATACACGTACTCATCACACAGCATTAGATATAGCTCAAGGATGCTGGTGAAGAACTTTAGGGAAGCCTGTCTAATAAAATGTAAGTGATAAATATCATTTTAGAATTCTTAGAAGTCAAATTTTTTAAAAACAATGTAAAATTTTAAGAATGTCCATTTTAACCCAATTTATTAAGGATATTATTTCAACATGCTATCATGTAAAAGGTATTTTGTATTCTTTTCTTTTTTGGAAAATGTCTTTGAAATCTTGTATTTTGCACATCTCCATATGGAAACTGAATTGTCATTGGAAATACCTGATTTATAATTAGCCTTTGAAAAAATGACAGTTGAAGGATCCTCCAAACGAACTAATAACAATCAAGTATCAGTGCTTACATTTAAACCGAAGTTAAATCAAGTTCACTAGTTGTATTTGTTTTGCTTTTGGAATGGGCTCACTGCCATTCCCCAGGCTGGGATGATCAAGGCTCATTGTAATCCCAACTTCCTAGGCTCAAGTGATCCTTCTGCCTTGATCCCCAAAGTGTTGGGATTACAGGCATAAGCCACCACACCCGGCCTCAGTAGCTGTATTTCAGGTGCTCAACAGACACCTGTGGCTGGTGGCTCCCTGTGGTAGACAACACAATGGCCTGCTAAAGATGTGAAGGTTCTAATCCTGGAATCTTGAATAGGATACTTTGCATGGCAATGGAGAATTCAGGTTGGTAATCACAGGACCATAAAATAGATGATCCTGGATTACCTGTGCGGGCCCTGTATAATCACCAGGGTCCTGAGAAGCGAAACAGAGGCCAGTGGCATGGAAGAGAACCCCCAATGTCAGAGTGAACACCCAGTGAGAAAAACTCAACCCAGCATTACTGGTTTTGAAGATGGAGAAAGGGGCCATGAGCCCAAGAATGATCAGTGGCCTTCAGGAACCAGGAAAGGCATAGGGACAGATCAAATTGTGAGCCTATAGGAATACCATCCTGACAGCTACAATCCTTGTAAACCTGGTGATATCTATGCTACATTTCTGATCTCCAGAACTGTAACCTAATACGCTTGTGTTGTGGAAGTACTAGGTGTATGGTCATCTGGCAGCAAAAGAAAACTACACGCTCATCAGAAAGCACAGGTGTAGAACATTGTCATCACTGTCAACTTCCATGAGACAGGCCTGCTTTAGAGCCACGGTGTGTTGCGGGGAGAAAAAGCTAAAATGGAAAATGGGTTTAAAAGGGAGGAAAGTACAGAAACAAAGTTTTCCCTAGGACAGTGACCATAATGACCATAGACTGACCATAATAGGAGCTGGATAAAATGAGGCTGAGATGTACTGAGCTGTATTCCCAGATAGTTAAGGCTTTTTTTCTTTTTTGAAATGGAGTCTTGCTCTGTCGCCCAGGCTGGAGTGCAGTGGCGCGATCTCGGCTCACTGCAAGCTTCGCCTCCCGGGTTCATGCCATTCTCCTGCCTCAGCCTCCAGAGTAGCTGGGACTACAGGCCCCCGCCACCACACCCAGCTAATTTTTTGTATTTTTAGCAGAGATGGGGTTTCACTGTGTTAGCCAGGATGGTCTCCATCTCCCGACCTCATCATCCGTCCACCTCGGCCTCCCAAAGTGCTGGGATTATAGGTGTGAGTCACTGCACCCAGCCAGTTAAGGCATTCTGAGTCACAGGATGAGATAAGAGGTCAGTACAAGAGACACATAATAAACACATTGCCGATAAAACAGGTTGCAGAAAGAAGCCCGCCAAATCCCACCAAAACCAAGATGGCAACGAGAGTGACCTCTGGTCATCCTCACTGGTCATTCTACGCTAATTACAATGCATTAGCATGCTAAGAGACACTCCCACCAGCACCATAACAGTTTACAAATGCCATGGCAATGTCAGGAAGTTGCCCTATGTGGTCTAAAAGACGGAGAAACCCTCAGTTCTGGGAACTGCCCACCTCTTTCCCAGAGAACTCATGAATAATCCACCCCTTGTTTAACATATAATCAAGAAATAATCATAAAAACAGGCAACCAGCAGCCCTCAGGGCTGCTCCACCTATGGGGTAAACACTCTTTTTTTTCTTTACTTCTCTAATAAACTTATTTTTACTTGATGGATTCACCTCAAATTCTTTTTGCATGAGATCCAAGAACCCTCTCTTGGGGTCTGGCAGGACCCCTTTCCAGGAACAATAGTATCCTTTGAAATGAGGAATATTATTTAGTCAACTTTAACTTTCAAATACACCATTTTTAAATGAAATAAACTTGGGATGTTAATATTTTTCCAGGGCAATATTGTAAAAAATAAATACCCAGCTTTAATTCTAGGTCGGATGGGTCTCTCAGGAGTTGGTTTCACTAGCAGTAGCTATCAGCTGTGACTTTTATTGCTATCATTATTGTTATTTGGTGGTATTTCCCTTTACTCTATAAATATGTTTCTTAATCTATTTCTGTGTTCATGTATACACTGAAGGTTTTATGAAAGTGTGGACCACCTTTTGGGGGAAAAATATACATACACCTAAATTTTGCATACAATCTCAAAGTTCACAAGCTCCCTGGAGGATACATAGACACCCCTGGATGTGGACCAGGACTACTCAGTAAGGCTTTTGCTTCTCCCCTATCCTGAGTTAAGACAAAGGATTCTGGCTATCACTGATGCTGAATGCTACCTCCACTGGTAGCTTATAAGCAAAATGTGAAACTGGCTAAACTGTCTGGGATAGAGGATGGAAAATAAAATCGTACTGAGTTCCTACCATGAGCTAGGCATCTCGCTAGGTGTTTTCCATGCCTTATTTTACTAAGTTGCCGTAACAACTAGGAAAACTGAGGCTCACAGAGGTTAGGCCATCTGTCTGAAGTCACACAGCCAGGAGATGGAAGGATTGAACTTAGGATGTCTAACTCCGTATCTGAAACTCTCTTCGCTCCTCAATGACCTTTCAAGGTCAAGGTGAAGATGCTCTGGAAAGTGTAAGATACAGCCACGCAGACCAGCTGCAAAGTACCTATAGAGAGGAGTAAAGATTCACAGTAACCCTAACTGCCTATGTTCTAGGTCTGGGCTGGAACCAGAATAGTGAGGTGGGTGAATGAGGCCCTAGCTCATCCAGCCAACTAAAAAGCAAACAAAACCAGGCTGCTACAACTGTGTTGTTTGAACTACTAGAGTCCTGGGTTAACCTCTGTTAAGCCCTCATTGACAAGTTTTCTTACTAGAATAAGCATCCTATGGATAAACACCATATCAAATGCTTCCTAGAACATGAGCATCCCGTGGATAAACACTGTATCAGACACACTATATCCAAAGCCCTTTACTATGGCACATAGTAGGCGCTCAGCAAGTCTTGACTGAATCATTCCAGGAAACTAATGATTTGGGCCCAGCTGCTGCTTCATCCACGAGCATCCCCAAACTCACCATCATGGTGTAGAAACCCAACACCCGGCCGGGCGCGGTGGCTCAAGCCTGTAATCCCAGCACTTTGGGAGGCTAAGACGGGCGGATCACGAGGTCAGGAGATCGAGACCATCCTGGCTAACACGGTGAAACCCTGTCTCTACTAAAAATACAAAAACTAGCC